>NW_024608459.1:27500-63407 GCF_018296145.1 Oncorhynchus tshawytscha
CTCTCATTCATCCGCACGCTCGAGTCGCAGCGTGGCTTCTCCATGCGTGACCGCGGCAACGTGGCCTCGCTCATCATGACAATGCTGCAGAGTAAACTGGAGTACGCCACCGATGTCCTCAAGCACCTGCTCTCTGACCTCATCGACCGCAACCTGGAGAGCAAGAACCACCCCAAGCTGCTGCTCCGAAGGTGAGGGGAGAGGGGAGAAGTGTGTGTGTGTGTGTGTGTGACTCTCGTGGGCCATCTCTGGCCTCATTAAGACAAAGGCCTTGGCTCTGTCCTCACCTCTCTGTGTCTGGGGAGAGGGGTGAGTGACTTCACTTCTCCAGAACACCTGCACAAACTCACACACACACTTCTCTGTCTCTCTTCATCACTCTATTCTCTTGCTCTCTTTCTCGCGCTCTCTTCATCACTCTCTTCTCGCGCTCTCTTCATCACTCTCTTCTCTCGCTCTCTTTCTCTCTCTCTCTTTCTCTCTCTCTCTATCTGCGACAGAGTAAATGATTGGGCCCTCACGGAGCTCTTAAGCATTTAAGCTCTGAACAGCTGACTAATGCTAACATCAACGCTGCATTAGCTTTATCCTACACATTAACACTCATAGATTTCCACTCAATGGTAATGGCCAACTGTGGCTGTGGGTTCGCTTTCCCTCTCCAAGCCGCTCTCAGTCGATCATTAATACCAATGTTCGTACTTCTTCTCCAACTCTAACTCTCTAGAATGGCTGGTTTATGCTAAAACTAAGAACAGGGTAAAATCCTTATTTACTATATAGTGCAGTACTTTTGGCCAGGGCCCATAGGGTGCCATTTGGGATGCGTCCTTTGAAACTGGACTTTGTGGAATTAGTGTATTAGTCAAGCAGCAAGCCGATCAGCCACGCCTGATCGCTCCATATTCACTGTTTCATGGCGGTGACATGTGGAATTAACTTCAATGACATTGAAATGATCACTTTGTCTCAGAAACATGTACTACTCTGACACGCACATCATTAGAATATAATTACGATTAATTAGCGGAGAATCCAATTAAAAAAAGCTGTAAAAATCCTCACTTGAAAAAGAAATGGGATTGTTAAAAGCCCTAGCTACTCCCTGCTCAATCAGCACTTCCCTGTGTGTCAGTCTGTATCATATACACAGTACCACCACTTCAATTCAACACCATATCACCATATATGGTGCTGGAGGTGTTGTGACCATCTCGGTTACCCTTGAAAAAGACGTTGGTCCGTGTGGTCGTTGTATCACACATTTGCTCAGGGTGCTCACTGCTCAGTCAGCCTCCCCAATGATTTGATAGGCATGTCGTAAATGAATTTAATCTTCCTAATTTCAATTGCAAACCTCCCGTCCTCCCTCAGGCGAAATCCTCCTCCCCAATGAAGATAGACACAGATTCCTCTGTTCGCTAGCTGTTCACTAACATGAGAGTGTATTGAGCGTATCGTTGTGTCAGAAAATGAACCGCATATTCACATCATGAAGGAGACGTTTAACAGAAAGATCTTGGATGCGGCATTTGATTAATGCTGTATGGGCAAGGCATGATTAATCGCACCCAGAGCTTCCGGAGCCATTACCAGGCAATAAACTCCCTCAATCCCAAATGAAACAATACTACAGTACTTACTATAGAATTCTGTAGTATAGTGTAGAATATTATACTAAACGCTGTAGTGTCACTTGATCGTGTATAGTACTTACTATAGAATGTTGTAGTATACTGTAGAATACTATAATAAATATTACAGTTTTATCTGAAAAGAAACACTGTAGTAAATATTTGAGTAATGTCTACAGTATATATGGAAATACTAGTGTCTTTAATTTGCATATACCCTGCCCAATCCCCTCCCCAAAATCCCAATTTGTGCCACCCATAAGTGAGAAACCTACATGCCAAGTACAGCCCATATATTGTGTTCCTTACATGTTATAGAAAAGAGCTCTCTGTTCAGACCACAGTCCTATCTATCTAAAGGTTGTGGAAAATGTGATCTTTAAGTATTTGTCCGGTAGGTTGTGTCAAGGCGAAAGCCCCCAATCCTATGTCAAAGACAATAAAACAAAAACACTATAGTAAATAATACATTAATGTCAGCAAAACACTACAGTAAATATTACAGTATAATACAGTCTGTAAAAACAATACTGGAACTACCAGACTAGAGGGGCTAGCTGATGGAACTCTACCAGACTAGAGGGGCTAGCTGCGGGAACACTGTCAGACTAGAGGGGCTAGCTGCTGGAACAAAGTCAGACTAGAGGGGCTAGCTGCTGGAACACTGTCAGACTAGAGGGGCTAGCTGCTGGAACACTGTCAGACTAGAGGGGCTAGCTGCTGGAACACTGTCAGACTAGAGGGGCTAGCTGCTGGAACACTGTCAGACTAGAGGGGCTAGCTGCTGGAACACTGTCAGACTAGAGGGGCTAGCTGCTGGAACACTACCAGACTAGAGGGGCTAGCTACGTGAACACTACCAGACTAGAGGGGCTAGCTGCTGGAACACTGTCAAACTAGAGGGGCTAGCTGCTGGAACACTGTCAGACTAGAGGGGCTAGCTGCTGTATAGAGACAAAGTAGAATCTCAATTCAACGGCTCAGACACAAGAGGTATGTGGTAGGGTCTACAGTCAATCACGGATTACAAAAAGAAAACCAGCCCCGTCACGGACCAGGATGTCTTGATCCCAGGCAGACGAAATAACTTTTTTGCCCTCTTTGAGGACAATACAGTGCCACTGACACGGCCCGCAACTAAAACATGCGGACTCTCCTTCACTGCAGCCGACGTGAGGAAAACATTTAAACGTGTCAACCCTCGCAAGGCTGCAGGCCCAGATGGCATCCCCAGCCGCGCCCTCAGAGCATGCGCAGACCAGCTGGCTGGTGTGTTTACGGACATATTCAATCAATCCCTATCCCAGTCTGTTGTTCCCACATGCTTCAAGAGGGCCACCATTGTTCCTGTTCCCAAGAAAGCTAAGGTAACTGAGCTAAACGACTACCGCCCGTAGCACTCACTTCCGTCATCATGAAGTGCTTTGAGAGACTAGTCAAGGACCATATCACCTCCACCCTACCTGACACCCTAGACCCACTCCAATTTGCTTACCGCCCAAATAGGTCCACAGACAATGCAATCTCAACCACACTGCACACTGCCCTAACCCATCTGGACAAGAGGAATACCTATGTGAGAATGCTGTTCATCGACTACAGCTCGGCATTTAACACCATAGTGCCCTCCAAGCTCGTCATCAAGCTCGAGACCCTGGGTCTCGATCCCGCCCTGTGCAACTGGGTACTGGACTTCCTGACGGGCCGCCCCCAGGTGGTGAGGGTAGGCAACAACATCTCCACCCCGCTGATCCTCAACACTGGGGCCCCACAAGGGTGCGTTCTGAGCCCTCTTCTGTACTCCCTGTTCACCCACGACTGCGTGGCCACGCACGCCTCCAACTCAATCATCAAGTTTGCGGACGACACAACAGTGGTAGGCTTGATTACCAACAACGACGAGACGGCCTACAGGGAGGAGGTGAGGGCCCTCGGAGTGTGATGTCAGGAAAATAACCTCACACTCAACATCAACAAAACTAAGGAGATGATTGTGGACTTCAGGAAACAGCAGAGGGAACACCCCTATCCACATCGATGGAACAGTAGTGGAGAGGGTAGTAAGTTTTAAGTTCCTCGGCGTACACATCACACACAAACTGAATTGGTCCACCCACACAGACAGCATCGTGAAGAAGGCGCAGCAGCGCCTCTTCAACCTCAGGAGGCTGAAGAAATTCGGCTTGTCACCAAAATCACTCACAAACTTCTACAGATGCACAATCGAGAGCATCCTGTCGGGCTGTATCACCGCCTGGTACGGCAACTGCTCCGCCGACAACCGTAAGGCTCTCCAGAGAGTAGTGAGGTCTGCACAACGCATCACCGGGGGGGGGGGGCAAACTAGGTGCCCTCCAGGACACCTACACCACCCGATGTCACAGGAAGGCCATAAAGATCATCAAGGACAACAACCACCCGAGCCACTGCCTGTTCACCCCGCTATCATCCAGAAGGCGAGGTCAGTACAGGTGCATCAAAGCAAGGACCGAGAGACTGAAAAACAGCTTCTATCTCAAGGCCATCAAACTGTTAAACAGCCACCACTAACATTGAGTGGCTGCTGCCAACACACTGACTCAACTCCAGCCACTTTAATAATGGGAATTGATGGGAAATGATGTAAAATATATCACTAGCCACTTTAAACAATGCTACCTAATATAATGTTTACATACCCTACATTATCCATCTCATATGTATACGTATATACTGTACTCTATATCATCTACTGCATCTTTATGTAATACATGTATCACTAGCCACTTTAACTATGCCACTTTGTTTACATACTCATCTCATATGTATATACTGCACTCAATACCATCTACTGTATCTTGCCTATGCCGCTCTGTACCATCACTCATTCATGTATCTTTATGTACATATTCTTTATCCCCTTACACTTGTGTCTATAAGGTAGTAGTTTTGGAATTGTTAGCCAGATTACTTGTTGGTTATTACTGCATTGTCGGAACTAGAAGCACAAGCATTTCGCTACACTCGCATTAACATCTGCTAACCATGTGTATGTGACAAATAAAATTTGATTTGATTTGGTTTGATTTGCTGGAATACTGTCAAATCAAATCAAATCAAATCAAATTTTATTTGTCACATACACATGGTTAGCAGATGTAAATGCGAGTGTAGCGAAATGCTTGTGCTTCTAGTTCCGACAATGCAGTAATAACGAGCAAGTAATCTAACTAACAATTCCAAAAAAAACTACTGTCTTATACACAGTGTAAGGGGATAAAGAATATGTACATAAGGATATATGAATGAGTGATGGTACAGAGCAGCATAGGCAAGATACAGTAGATGATATCGAGTACAGTATATACATATGAGATAAGTATGTAAACCAAGTGGCATAGTTAAAGTGGCTAGTGATACATGTATTACATAAGGATGCAGTCGATGATATAGAGTACAGTATCAACGTATGCATATGAGATGAACAATGTAGGGTAAGTAACATTATATAAGGTAGCATTGTTTAAAGTGGCTAGTGATATATTTACATCATTTCCCATCAATTCCCATGATTAAAGTGGCTGGAGTAGAGTCAGTGTCATTGACAGTGTGTTGGCAGTAGCCACTCAATGTTAGTGGTGGCTGTTTAACAGTCTGATGGCCTTGAGATAGAAGCTGTTTTTCAGTCTCTCGGTCCCAGCTTTGATGCACCTGTACTGACCTCGCCTTCTGGATGACAGCGGGGTGAACAGGCAGTGGCTCGGGTGGTTGATGTCCTTGATGATCTTTATGGCCTTCCTGTAGCATCGGGTGGTGTAGGTGTCCTGGAGGGCAGGTAGTTTGCCCCGGTGATGCGTTGTGCAGACCTCACTACCCTCTGGAGAGCCTTACGGTTGAGGGCGGTGCAGTTGCCATACCAGGCGGTGATACAGCCCGCCAGGATGCTCTCGATTGTGCATCTGTAGAAGTTTGTGAGTGCTTTTGGTGACAAGCCGAATTTCTTCAGCCTCCTGAGGTTGAAGAGGCGCTGCTGCGCCTTCCTCACGATGCTGTCTGTGTGAGTGGACCAATTCAGTTTGTCTGTGATGTGTATGCCGAGGAACTTAAAACTTGCTACCCTCTCCACTACTGTTCCATCGATGTGGATGGGGGTGTTCCCTCTGCTGTTTCCTGAAGTCCACAATCATCTCCTTAGTTTTGTTGACGTTGAGTGTGAGGTTATTTTCCTGACACCACACTCCGAGGGCCCTCACCTCCTCCCTGTAGGCCGTCTCGTCGTAGTTGGTAATCAAGCCTACCACTGTTGTGTCGTCCGCAAACTTGATGATTGAGTTGTCAGACTAGAGGGGCTAGCTGCTGGAACACTGTCAGACTAGAGGGGCTAGCTGCTGGAACACTGTCAGACTAGAGGGGCTAGCTGCTGGAACACTACCAGACTAGAGGGGCTAGCTGCTGGAACACTGCCAGACTAGAGGGGCTAGCTGCTGGAACACTACCAGACTAGAGGGGCTAGCTGCTGGAACACTACCAGACTAGAGGGGCTAGCTGCTGAAACACTGTCAGACTAGAGGGTCTAGCTGCTGGAACACTGTCAGACTAGAGGGTCTCCAGGCTGGAACACTGTCAGACTAGAGGGGCTAGCTGCTGGAACACTACCAGACTAGAGGGGCTAGCTGCTGGAACACTACCAGACTAGAGGGGCTAGCTGCTGAAACACTGTCAGACTAGAGGGTCTAGCTGCTGGAACACTGTCAGACTAGAGGGTCTCCAGGCTGGAACACTGTCAGACTAGAGGGGCTAGCTGCTGGAACACTGCCAGACTAGAGGCTCCAGGCTGGAGGGGCTAGCTGCTGGAACACTACCAGACTAGAGGGGCTAGCTGCTGGAACACTACCAGACTAGAGGGGCTAGCTGCTGAAACTCTGTCAGACTAGAGGGTCTAGCTGCTGGAACACTGTCAGACTAGAGGGTCTCCAGGCTGGAACACTGTCAGACTAGAGGGGCTAGCTGCTGGAACACTACCAGACTAGAGGGGCTAGCTGCTGGAACACTACCAGACTAGAGGGTCTCTAGGCTGGAACACTGTCAGAGGGAGAGGGACATTCCTTCTCTGATTACTTTGTAACCATCCGTATTTCCAGGCACCATTTTGCTTTTGTTTTGGCCCCGTTTGAGTGTTGATAACCTGGTAAATGCAATGTTAAACATGCTGTCATTAGGGTGTGGAATTACATTTTCCCTCAGGGGATCATTTATGTTTATTAATTTGATTATAGACTGTGTTTAGGAGGTTACCTTCCTACCTCCCTACCTAACTAACTAACTAGGTATTTCCATCACATTTCCACTCTAGGCCGTCCCTCACTCCCAGCTTGTATCAGTCAGTCTCTTCACCCACCTCAAACTTGCATTGTGTTTCTATACGTCTCAGCATGGCTTCTAACATCTTCTCATACCATCCTTCAAACCTCTTCCCTTATCCTCTTCTGATCATCCACTCATGCCATCCACAGCCCTCCCTGGCGGGTGTAAACTCCACCTAGCAGTCCTCCAACATCCCAGCATGCCTCTCTGTGTGTCTCTGTGAGGGCCAGCGGTGGGGCGTCACCCTTAGTAATGAGCTAGCTGTTAACCGCTAGTGCTAGCACACACAGTAACCTCAGTGTGGAGGCTAACTATTAGCTGCTATCGCTAACACACACAGTCACCCTCAGTGTGGAGGCTAACTGTTAACACACACAGTCCCCCTTAGTGTGGAGGCTAACTGTTAACACACACAGTCACCCTCAGTGTGGAGGCTAACTTTTAGCCGCTTGTGCTATCACACGTGGCCACCCTCATTCTGAAGGCTAACCTTTAGCTGCTAGCCCTAACACACGGTCACATACTTGCTGCTTGGCCCTGGATACACGCCCAAAATAGAGGAGACACCCAGACTCACTCAGCTGTGATGAGAAGGCTAAATCTGGGCTCGGAGTAACACCCCCCCGTCCCTCAATATATCTCTCCCTTCCTCCTCCCTATGTGTCCTCCCAATCTCCCTCTCATTGTCTCTCTCCATCTCTCTCTCTCTCTCCCGCTCTATCCATCTATCTCCCGCCCTCTCTCTCTCTCCCCCGCCTCTGCGCAGGTCATCTCTCTTTCTCTCTCTTTTCTCTGTCTTTCCCCCTCTTTGCCTTTTTACTTGATTACTAAATCACTGCTCAAAGTGCATAAGCAGGACATCTTTGGCACTGTGTCCAGACCAGCTTCCCATCACCGCTTCCAAGACAAACTCTCCACCCCTCTCCTCCACTCTCCTGCACTCTCCACCACTCTCCCCCTCTCCCCCACTCTCCACCCCTCTCCTCCACTCTCCACCTCTCTCCTCCCCTCTCCTCCACTCTCCACCACTCTCCACCCTCTCCCCACTCTCCTCCCCTCTCCTCCACTCTCCACCCCTCTCCACCCCTCTCCACCACTCTCCACCCCTCTCCTCCACCCTCCACCCCTCTCCTCCCCTCTCCTCCCTCTCCACCCCTCTCCTCCACTCTCCACCCCTCTCCTCCACTCTCCACCCCTCTCCTCCCCTCTCCACCCCTCTCCTCCACTCTCCACCCCTCTCCTCCACTCTCCACCCCTCTCCTCCATTCTCCTCCACGCTCCTCCACTCCACTTTCCTCTCCTCCTCCACTCTCCACCCCCCTCCTCCACTCTCCACCCCTCTCCACCCCTCTCCTCCACTCTCCACCCCTCTCCTCCACTCTCCACCCCTCTCCTCCACTCTCCACCCCTCTCCTCTCCTCTCCTCCACTCTCCACCCTCTCCTCCCCTCTCATCCACTCTCCATTCTCCTCTCCTCCACTCTCCATTCTCCTCTCCTCCACTCTCCTTTCTCTACATCCCCATCTGCCCGTCTCAACCTCAGCTGAAGCACACCACCAGGCAAACTAACTAACGAGAGACTTCCACAACCATCTGTCGCATTTCTGCGCCCTCCTCTGTCAGCCCCCTCTCCTTCCTCCAACCCCCCACCCCCTGCTTACACCCTCTCATTCTCTCTTCATGCATACTGAAATAGCTGCTGAACCTTTTCCACGGCTCAGATTTCTTTCATCCATCTATGATATAATATATCATTTTAAAAATCGGGGCTACTATTATTTCCTTTAACCAGCAACCGTCCATCTGCCTCTCCTGATGCACACACACACACACACACCCCACACACACACACACACACACACACACACGCACACACAGGGGATAATAATCAGTAGGAGTTAAAGGTCCTCTGATTATACTGTGAGGATTATCTCAGTAGTGCTAGTAAGAAGACGTCAGCCTAAGCACTGAGACTGCTTCTACGTCCCAAATTGTACCCTATTCCCTATGTAGTGCACTACTTTTGATCAAGGATGAGGTTGTGAAAAAAGTAGTGCAAAAGTAGTGCTCTATAAAGGACATAGGGTGCCATTGGGTACGCAGTCTGTGCTCTGCGTCAGACAGCCAATCTTCTCCCCAGGAGCCCGAGTGGGAAATTGAAATCATTTTTGACTTCATGCTGTGGTGCTTTAACACGTGGGATTGGAGGAAGGGGGCGTGGCTAGCAGCAGAGCTACAACGTAGCTGCGTGTTTGGTTAACAGAGAAAAGCCTTGTGACCCCCACTTGGCCCAGAGGAGGGTAGAGTGAAAAACGTCACTGAGAATCCTGTTCTTTAACATCTTATTGATTTTAAGAGCTTATCTATCACAATCAATAACACCCTAGGACGATATGGTATACAGAGCCCTCATTAATGACCTCTGGTGTCAAAACTCTGTTTGTAAGCCACATCTGTTGTTTCAGCACCCATGGTTTAGATTATCATGATCAGTGCGATGCCAGATGCCTGTAAAGAAATGTCTGTGGGATGAGTGGGAGAGCTGTGAAGATACATTGAGCGTTAAGCCTCCGTTTTATAGAGCGTCGCTCTGCACGTCATACTAATGCGTCCCCCCGAATCTGCAATCCAGGAATTCACTGGTTCCCATATCACGTGCAGAGGCAAAACAACTGCTCTGTAACCAGGGGAAACTAAGTACCAACAAGTTGACTTGGTTGACTGGGTGCCAAGCGGGCACACTACTTCATGCCAACATGCAATATCACAGAGCATTACAGCCATGTTAACGTATCAGTAACGTTACTGATACGTTGTAGAGATGTGGCTGAGGAGGTTGAGGAGGCTGAGGAGGCTGAGGAGGTTGAGGAGGTTGAGGAGGTTGAGGAGGTTGAGGAGGCTGAGGAGGTTGTTGGACCGTTGTGGACATGTTAGGTACAGCAGCCCTTCATCCCATCTTCCCTATAGGCAGGGCTTGGATAGAGGATGGCCATTTGGACTCCCTGTGGGGCAGTGCCAAAACAGATCATTACTGGAGGGCCTGGCTCGCACTGCCAAAAAAACCACAAACACACACAGTTACACACACCTTTCTGAACTCGTTCTTTAAGAACACAACACACACAGTTACACACACCTTTCTGAACTCGTTCTTTAAGAACACAACACACACAGTTACACACACCTTTCTGAACTCGTTCTTTAAGAACACAACACACACAGTTACACACACCTTTCTGAACTCGTTCTTTAAGAACACAACACACACAAATCAAATCAAATCAAATCAAATCAAATTTATTTATATAGCCCTTCGTACATCAGCTGATATCTCAAAGTGCTGTACAGAAACCCAGCCTAAAACCCCAAACAGCAAGCAATGCAGGTGTAGAAGCACAGTTACACACACCTTTCTGAACTCGTTCTTTAAGAACACAACACACACAGTTACACACACCTTTCTGAACTCGTTCTTTAAGAACACAACACACACAGTTACACACACCTTTCTGAACTCGTTCTTTAAGAACACAACACACACAGTTACACACACCTTTCTGAACTCGTTCTTTAAGAACACAACACAACACACACAGTTACACACACCTTTCTGAACTCGTTCTTTAAGAACACAACACACACAGTTACACACACCTTTCTGAACTCGTTCTTTAAGAACACAACACACACAGTTACACACACCTTTCTGAACTCGTTCTTTAAGAACACAACACACACAGTTACACACACCTTTCTGAACTCGTTCTTTAAGAACACAACACACACAGTTACACACACCTTTCTGAACTCGTTCTTTAAGAACACAACACACACAGTTACACACACCTTTCTGAACTCGTTCTTTAAGAACACAACACACACAGTTACACACACCTTTCTGAACTCGTTCTTTAAGAACACAACACACACATAAAATAACAAAAAGAGGAGCTGAAAGAAAAAGACTTTTACTGAGACCCCTCCTCCCTCTCCAAGTCATTCTGTTATTCTTCCATTTTACTGAGACCCCTCCTCCCTCCCTCTCCAAGTCATTCTGTTATTCTTCCATTTTACTGAGACCCCTCCTCCCTCTCCAAGTCATTCTGTTATTCTTCCATTGAGACCCCTCCTCCCTCTCCAAGTCATTCTGTTATTCTTCCATTTTACTGAGACCCCTCCTCCCTCTCCAAGTCATTCTGTTATTCTTCCATTTTACTGAGACCCCTCCTCCCTCTCCAAGTCATTCTGTTATTCTTCCATTTTACTGAGACCCCTCCTCCCCTCTCCAAGTCATTCTGTTATTCTTCCATTTTACTGAGACCCCCCTCCTCCCTCTCCAAGTCATTCTGTTATTCTTCCATTTTACTGAGACCCTCCTCCCTCTCCAAGTCATTCTGTTATTCTTCCATTTTACTGAGACCCCTCCTCCTCTCCAAGTCATTCTGTTATTCTTCCATTTTACTGAGACCCCTCCTCCCTCTCCAAGTCATTCTGTTATTCTTCCATTTTACTGAGACCCCTCCTCCCTCTCCAAGTCATTCTGTTATTCTTCCATTTTACTGGAGATTCTGTTATTCCCTGAGACTCCCTCCCTCTCCAAGTCATTCTGTTATTCTTCCATTTTACTGAGACCCCTCCTCCCTCTCCAAGTCATTCTGTTATTCTTCCATTTTACTGACCCCTCCTCCCTCTCCAAGTCATTCTGATTCCCCTCCTCCCTCTCCAAGTCATTCTGTTATTCTTCCATTTTTACTGAGACCCCTCCTCCCTCTCCAAGTCATTCTGTTATTCTTGTCTTTTACTGAGACCCCTCCTCCCTCTCCAAGTCATTCTGTTATTCTTGTCTTTTATTCTGAGACTTCCCTGAGACCCCTCCTCCCTCTCCAAGTCATTCTGTTATTCTTCCATTTTACTGAGACCCCTCCTCCCTCTCCAAGTCATTCTGTTATTCTTCCATTTTACTGAGACCCCTCCTCCCTCTCCAAGTCATTCTGTTATTCTTCCATTTTACTGATTCTGACCCCTCCTCCCTCTCCAAGTCATTCTGTTATTCTTCCATTTTACTGAGACCCTCCTCCCTCTCCAAGTCATTCTGTTATTCTTCCATTTTACTGAGACCCCTCCTCCCTCTCCAAGTCATTCTGTTATTCTTCCATTTTACTGAGACCCCTCCTCCCTCTCCAAGTCATTCTGTTATTCTTCCATTTTTACTGAGACCCCTCCTCCCTCTCCAAGTCATTCTGTTATTCTTCCATTTTACTGAGACCCCTCCTCCCTCATTCCAAGTCATTCTGTTATTCTTGTCTTTTACTGAGACCCTCCTCCCTCTCCAAGTCATTCTGTTATTCTTCCATTTTACTGAGACCCCTCCTCCTCTCCAAGTCATTCTGTTATTCTTCCATTTTACTGAGACCCTCCTCCCTCTCCAAGTCATTCTGTTATTCTTCCATTTTACTGAGACCCCTCCTCCCTCTCCAAGTCATTCTGTTATTCTTCCATTTTACTGAGACCCCTCCTCCCTCTCCAGAGTCATTCTGTTATTCTTCCTTTTACTCCCTCCTCTCCAAGTCATTCATTCTGTCCATTTTATTCTTCATTCATTTTACTGAGACCCCTCCTCCCTCTCCAAGTCATTCTGTTATTCTTCCATTTTACTGAGACCCCTCCTCCCTCTCCAAGTCATTCTGTTATTCTTCCATTTTACTGAGACCCCTCCTCCCTCTCCAAGTCATTCTGTTATTCTTCCATTTTACTGAGACCCCTCCTCCCTCTCCAAGTCATTCTGTTATTCTTCCATTTTACTGAGACCCCTCCTCCCTCTCCAAGTCATTCTGTTATTCTTCCATTTTACTGAGACCCCTCCTCCTCTCCAAGTCATTCTGTTATTCTTCCATTTTACTGAGACCCTCCTCCCTCTCCAAGTCATTCTGTTATTCTTCCATTTTACTGAGACCCCTCCTCCCTCTCCAAGTCATTCTGTTATTCTTCCATTTTACTGAGACCCCTCCTCCCTCTCCAAGTCATTCTGTTATTCTTCCATTTTACTGAGACCCCTCCTCCCTCTCCAAGTCATTCTGTTATTCTTCCATTTTACTGAGACCCTCCTCCCTCTCCAAGTCATTCTGTTATTCTTCCATTTTACTGAGACCCCTCCTCCTCTCCAAGTCATTCTGTTATTCTTCCATTTTACTGAGACCCTCCTCCATCTCAAGTCATTCTGTTATTCTTCCATTTTACTGAGACCCCTCCTCCCCTCTCCAAGTCATTCTGTTATTCTTCCATTTTACTGAGACCCTCCTCCCTCTCCAAGTCATTCTGTTATTCTTCCATTTTACTGAGACCCCTCCTCCTCTCCAAGTCATTCTGTTATTCTTCCATTTTACTGAGACCCCCCTCCTCTCAAGTCATTCTGTTATTCTTCCATTTTAAGACCCTCCTCCTCTCCAAGTCATTCTGTTATTCTTCCATTTTACTGAGACCCCCTCCTCCCTCTCCAAGTCATTCTGTTATTCTTCCATTTTACTGAGACCCCTCCTCCCTCTCCAAGACATTCTGTTATTCTTCCATTTTTATTCCCTTCCATTCTTATTCTTGAGACCCCTCCTCCTCTCCAAGTCATTCTGTTATTCTTCCATTTTACTGAGACCCCTCCTCCCTCTCCAAGTCATTCTGTTATTCTTCCATTTTACTGAGACCCCTCCTCCCTCTCCAAGTCATTCTGTTATTCTTCCATTTTACTGAGACCCTCCTCCCTCTCCAAGTCATTCTGTTATTCTTCCATTTTACTGAGACCCCTCCTCCCTCCCATTCTGTTATTCTTCCATTTTCTGTTCCAAGTCATTCTTCCATTTTACTGAGACCCCTCCTCCCTCTCCAAGTCATTCTGTTATTCTTCCATTTTACTGAGACCCCTCCTCCCTCTCCAAGTCATTCTGTTATTCTTCCATTTTACTGAGACCCCTCCTCCTCTCCAAGTCATTCTGTTATTCTTGTTATTCTTTTTACTGAGACCCCTCCTCCTCTCCAGACATTCTGTTATTCTTCCATTTTCTGAGACCCCTCCTATCCAAGTCATTCTGTTATTCTTCCATTTACTGAGACCCTCCTCCCTCTCCAAGTCATTCTGTTATTCTTCCATTTTACTGAGACCCCTCCTCCCTCTCCAAGTCATTCTGTTATTCTTCCATTTTACTGAGACCCCCTCCTCCCTCTCCAAGTCATTCTGTTATTCTTCCATTTTACTGAGACCCTCCTCCCTCTCCAAGTCATTCTGTTATTCTTCCATTTTACTGAGACCCTCCTCCCTCTCCAAGTCATTCTGTTATTCTTCCATTTTACTGAGACCCCTCCTCCCTCTCCAAGTCATTCTGTTATTCTTCCATTTTACTGAGACCCCTCCTCCCTCTCCAAGTCATTCTGTTATTCTTCCATTTTACTGAGACCCCTCCTCCCTCTCCAAGTCATTCTGTTATTCTTCCATTTTACTGAGACTTCCCTCCTCCCTCTCCAAGTCATTCTGTTATTCTTCCATTTTACTGAGACCCCTCCTCCCTCTCCAAGACATTCTGTTATTCTTCCATTTTACTGAGACCCTCCTCCCCCTCCAAGTCATTCTGTTATTCTTCCATTTCCAAGACCCTCCTCCCTCTCATTCTGTTATTCTTCCATTTTACTGAGACCCCTCCTCCCTCTCCAAGACATTCTGTTATTCTTCCATTTTACTGAGACCCCTCCTCCCTCTCCAAGTCATTCTGTTATTCTTCCATTTTACTGAGACCCCTCCTCCCTCTCCAAGACATTCTGTTATTCTTCCATTTTACTGAGACCCCTCCTCCCTCTCCAAGTCATTCTGTTATTCTTCCATTTTACTGAGACCCCTCCTCCATCTCCAAGTCATTCTGTTATTCTTCCATTTTACTGAGACCCCTCCTCCCTCTCCAAGTCATTCTGTTATTCTTCCATTTTACTGAGACCCCTCCTCCCTCTCCAAGTCATTCTGTTATTCTTCCATTTTACTGAGACCCCTCCTCCCTCTCCAAGTCATTCTGTTATTCTTCCATTTTACTGAGACCCCTCCTCCCTCCCTCTCCAAGTCATTCTGTTATTCTTCCATTTTACTGAGACCCCTCCTCCCTCTCCAAGTCATTCTGTTATTCTTCCATTTTACTGAGACCCCTCCTCCCTCTCCAAGTCATTCTGTTGAGATTCTTCCATTTTACTGAGACCCTCCTCCCTCTCCAAGACATTCTGTTATTCTTCCATTTATTCTTGAGACCCCTCCTCCCTCTCCAAGTCATTCTGTTATTCTTCCATTTTACTGAGACCCTCCTCCCTCTCCAAGACATTCTGTTATTCTTCCATTTTACTGAGACCCCTCCTCCCTCTCCAAGTCATTCTGTTATTCTTCCATTTTACTGAGACCCTCCTCCCTCTCCAAGTCATTCTGTTATTCTTCCATTTTACTGAGACCCTCCTCCCTCTCCAAGTCATTCTGTTATTCTTCCATTTTACTGAGACCCCTCCTCCCTCTCCAAGTCATTCTGTTATTCTTCCATTTTACTGAGACCCTCCTCCTCTCCAAGTCATTCTGTTATTCTTCCATTTTACTGAGACCCCTCCTCCCTCTCCAAGTCATTCTGTTATTCTTCCATTTTACTGAGACCCCTCCTCCCTCTCCAAGTCATTCTGTTATTCTTCCATTTTACTGAGACCCCTCCTCCCTCTCCAAGTCATTCTGTTATTCTTCCATTTTACTGAGACCCCTCCTCCCTCTCCAAGACATTCTGTTATTCTTCCATTTTACTGAGACCCTCCTCCCTCTCCAAGTCATTCTGTTATTCTTCCATTTTACTGAGACCCCTCCTCCCTCTCCAAGACATTCTGTTATTCTTCCATTTTACTGAGACCCCTCCTCCCTCTCCAAGTCATTCTGTTATTCTTCCATTTTACTGAGACCCCTCCTCCCTCTCCAAGACATTCTGTTATTCTTCCATTTTACTGAGACCCTCCTCCCTCTCCAAGTCATTCTGTTATTCTTCCATTTTACTGAGACCCCTCCTCCCTCTCCAAGTCATTCTGTTATTCTTCCATTTTACTGAGACCCCTCCTCCCTCTCCAAGTCATTCTGTTATTCTTCCATTTTACTGAGACCCTCCCTCTCCAAGTCATTCTGTTATTCTTCCATTTTACTGAGACCCTCCTCCCTCTCCAAGTCATTCTGTTATTCTTCCATTTTACTGAGACCCCTCCTCCCTCTCCAAGTCATTCTGTTATTCTTCCATTTTACTGAGACCCTCCTCCCTCTCCAAGTCATTCTGTTATTCTTCCATTTTACTGAGACCCTCCTCCCTCTCCAAGTCATTCTGTTATTCTTCCATTTTACTGAGACCCCTCCTCCCTCTCCAAGTCATTCTGTTATTCTTCCATTTTACTGAGACCCTCCTCCTCTCCAAGTCATTCTGTTATTCTTCCATTTTACTGAGACCCCTCCTCCCTCTCCAAGTCATTCTGTTATTCTTCCATTTTACTGAGACCCCTCCTCCCTCTCCAAGTCATTCTGTTATTCTTCCATTTTACTGAGACCCCTCCTCCTCTCCAAGTCATTCTGTTATTCTTCCATTTTACTGAGACCCTCCTCCCTCTCCAAGTCATTCTGTTATTCTTCCATTTTACTGAGACCCCTCCTCCTCTCCAAGTCATTCTGTTATTCTTCCATTTTACTGAGACCCCCCTCCCTCTCCAAGTCATTCTGTTATTCTTCCATTTTACTGAGACCCCTCCTCCCTCTCCAAGTCATTCTGTTATTCTTCCATTTTACTGAGACCCCTCCTCCCTCTCCTCATTCTGTTATTCTTCCATTTTACTGAGACCCTCTCCTCCCTCTCCAAGTCATTCTGTTATTCTTCCATTTTACTGAGACCCCTCCTCCCTCTCCAAGTCATTCTGTTATTCTTCCATTTTACTGAGACCCCTCCTCCCTCTCCAAGTCATTCTGTTATTCTTCCATTTTACTGAGACCCTCCTCCTCTCCAAGTCATTCTGTTATTCTTCCATTTTACTGAGACCCCTCCTCCCTCTCCAAGACATTCTGTTATTCTTCCATTTTACTGAGACCCCTCCTCCCTCTCCAAGACATTCTGTTATTCTTCCATTTTACTGAGACCCCTCCTCCCTCTCCAAGTCATTCTGTTATTCTTCCATTTTACTGAGACCCTCTCCTCCCTCTCCAAGACATTCTGTTATTCTTCCATTTTACTGAGACCCCCTCCCTCCCCCTCTTCCAAGTCATTCTGTTATTCTTCCATTTTACTGAGACCCTCCTCCCTCTCCAAGACATTCTGTTATTCTTCCATTTTACTGAGACCCCTCCTCCTCTCCAAGTCATTCTGTTATTCTTCCATTTTCTGAGACTTCCCTCCTCCCTCTCCAAGTCATTCTGTTATTCTTCCATTTTACTGAGACCCCTCCTCCCTCTCCAAGTCATTCTGTTATTCTTCCATTTTACTGAGACCCTCCTCCTCTCCAAGTCCTGTTATTCTTCCCTCCCTCCTCTCCAAGTCATTCTGTTATTCTTCCATTTTACTGAGACCCCTCCTCCCTCTCCAAGACATTCTGTTATTCTTCCATTTTACTGAGACCCCTCCTCCTCTCCAAGTCATTCTGTTATTCTTCCATTTTACTGAGACCCCTCCTCCCTCTCCAAGTCATTCTGTTATTCTTCCATTTTACTGAGACCCTCCTCCTCCCTCTCAAGTCATTCTGTTATTCTTCCATTTTACTGAGACCCCTCCTCCCTCTCCAAGTCATTCTGTTATTCTTCCATTTTACTGAGACCCCTCCTCCCTCTCCAAGTCATTCTGTTATTCTTCCATTTTACTGAGACCCTCCTCCCTCTCCAAGTCATTCTGTTATTCTTCCATTTTACTGAGACCCTCCTCCCTCTCCAAGTCATTCTGTTATTCTTCCATTTTACTGAGACCCCCTCCTCCCTCTCCAAGTCATTCTGTTATTCTTCCATTTTACTGAGACCCCTCCTCCCTCTCCAAGTCATTCTGTTATTCTTCCATTTTACTGAGACCCCTCCTCCCTCTCCAAGTCATTCTGTTATTCTTCCATTTTACTGAGACCCCTCCTCCCTCTCCAAGTCATTCTGTTATTCTTCCATTTTACTGAGACCCCTCCTCCCTCTCCAAGTCATTCTGTTATTCTTCCATTTTACTGAGACCCCTCCTCCCTCTCCAAGTCATTCTGTTATTCTTCCATTTTACTGAGACCCCTCCTCCCTCTCCAAGTCATTCTGTTATTCTTCCATTTTACTGAGACCCCTCCTCCTCTCCAAGTCATTCTGTTATTCTTCCATTTTACTGAGACCCCTCCTCCTCTCCAAGTCATTCTGTTATTCTTCCATTTTACTGAGACCCCTCCTCCCTCTCCAAGTCATTCTGTTATTCTTCCATTTTACTGAGACCCTCCTCCCTCTCCAAGTCATTCTGTTATTCTTCCATTTTACTGAGACCCCTCCTCTCCAAGTCCTCTTCCAAGACCCTCCTCCTCTCATTCTGTTATTCTTCCATTTTACTGAGACCCCTCCTCCCTCTCCAAGTCATTCTGTTATTCTTCCATTTTACTGAGACCCCTCCTCCTCCCTCTCCAAGTCATTCTGTTATTCTTCCATTTTACTGAGACCCTCCTCCTCTCCAAGTCATTCTGTTATTCTTCCATTTTACTGAGACCCTCCTCCCTCTCCAAGTCATTCTGTTATTCTTCCATTTTACTGAGACCCTCCTCCCTCTCCAAGTCATTCTGTTATTCTTCCATTTTACTGAGACCCCTCCTCCCTCTCCAAGTCATTCTGTTATTCTTCCATTTTACTGAGACCCCTCCTCCCTCTCCAAGTCATTCTGTTATTCTTCCATTTTACTGAGACCCCTCCTCCTCTCCAAGACATTCTGTTATTCTTCCATTTTACTGAGACCCTCCTCCTCTCCAAGTCATTCTGTTATTCTTCCATTTTACTGAGACCCCTCCTCCCTCTCCAAGTCATTCTGTTCTTCCATTTACTGAGACCCTCCTCCTTCTTCCATTCTGTTATTCTTCCATTTACTGAGACCCCTCCTCCCTCTCCAAGTCATTCTGTTATTCTTCCATTTTACTGAGACCCCTCCTCCCTCTCCAAGACATTCTGTTATTCTTCCATTTTACTGAGACCCTCCTCCCTCTCCAAGTCATTCTGTTATTCTTCCATTTTACTGAGACCCTCCTCCCTCTCCAAGTCATTCTGTTATTCTTCCATTTTACTGAGACCCCCTCCTCCTCTCCAAGTCATTCTGTTATTCTTCCATTTTACTGAGACCCTCCTCCCTCTCCAAGTCATTCTGTTATTCTTCCATTTTACTGAGACCCCTCCTCCCTCTCCAAGTCATTCTGTTATTCTTCCATTTTACTGAGACCCCTCCTCCCTCTCCAAGTCATTCTGTTATTCTTCCATTTTACTGAGACCCTCCTCCCTCTCCAAGTCATTCTGTTATTCTTCCATTTTACTGAGACCTCCTCCTCCTCTCCAAGTCATTCTGTTATTCTTCCATTTTACTGAGACCCTCCTCCCTCTCCAAGTCATTCTGTTATTCTTCCATTTTACTGAGACCCCCTCCTCCCCTCTCCAAGTCATTCTGTTATTCTTCCATTTTACTGAGACCCTCCTCCCTCTCCAAGTCATTCTGTTATTCTTCCATTTTACTGAGACCCCTCCTCCCTCTCCAAGTCATTCTGTTATTCTTCCATTTTACTGAGACCCCTCCTCCTCTCCAAGTCATTCTGTTATTCTTCCATTTTACTGAGACCCCTCCTCCTCTCCAAGTCATTCTGTTATTCTTCCATTTTACTGAGACCCCTCCTCCTCTCCAAGTCATTCTGTTATTCTTCCATTTTACTGAGACCCTCCTCCCTCTCCAAGTCATTCTGTTATTCTTCCATTTTACTGAGACCCCTCCTCCTCTCCAAGTCATTCTGTTATTCTTCCATTTTACTGAGACCCCTCCTCCCTCTCCAAGTCATTCTGTTATTCTTCCATTTTACTGAGACCCCTCCTCCCTCTCCAAGTCATTCTGTTATTCTTCCATTTTACTGAGACCCCTCCTCCCTCTCCAAGTCATTCTGTTATTCTTCCATTTTACTGAGACCCCTCCTCCCTCTCCAAGTCATTCTGTTATTCTTCCATTTTACTGAGACCCTCCTCCCTCTCATTCTGTTATTCTTCCATTTTACTGAGACCCCTCCTCCCTCTCCAAGTCATTCTGTTATTCTTCCATTTTACTGAGACCCTCCTCCTCTCCAAGTCATTCTGTTATTCTTCCATTTTACTGAGACCCCTCCTCCTCTCCAAGTCATTCTGTTATTCTTCCATTTTACTGAGACCCCTCCTCCCTCTCCAAGTCATTCTGTTATTCTTCCATTTTACTGAGACCCCTCCTCCCTCTCCAAGTCATTCTGTTATTCTTCCATTTTACTGAGACCCCTCCTCCCTCTCCAAGTCATTCTGTTATTCTTCCATTTACTGAGACCCCTCCTCCCTCTCCAAGTCATTCTGTTATTCTTCCATTTTACTGAGACCCCTCCTCCCTCTCCAAGTCATTCTGTTATTCTTCCATTTTTCCTCCCTCTCCAAGTCATTCTGTTACCCTCCTCCCCTCTCCAAGTCATTCTGTTATTCTTCCATTTTACTGAGACCCTCCTCCCTCTCCAAGTCATTCTGTTATTCTTCCATTTTACTGAGACCCTCCTCCCTCTCCAAGTCATTCTGTTATTCTTCCATTTTACTGAGACCCCTCCTCCTCTCCAAGTCATTCTGTTATTCTTCCATTTTACTGAGACCCTCCTCCCTCTCCAAGTCATTCTGTTATTCTTCCATTTTACTGAGACCCCTCCTCCCTCTCCAAGTCATTCTGTTATTCTTCCATTTTACTGAGACCCCTCCTCCCTCTCCAAGTCATTCTGTTATTCTTCCATTTTACTGAGACCCCTCCTCCCTCTCCAAGTCATTCTGTTATTCTTCCATTTTACTGAGACCCCTCCTCCCTCTCCAAGTCATTCTGTTATTCTTCCATTTTACTGAGACCCCTCCTCCCTCTCCAAGTCATTCTGTTATTCTTCCATTTTACTGAGACCCCTCCTCCCTCTCCAAGTCATTCTGTTATTCTTCCATTTTACTGAGACCCCTCCTCCCCTCCAAGTCATTCTGTTATTCTTCCATTTTACAAGTCATTCTGTTATTCTTCCATTTTACTGAGACCCCTCCTCCCTCTCCAAGTCATTCTGTTATTCTTCCATTTTACTGAGACCCTCCTCCCTCTCCAAGTCATTCTGTTATTCTTCCATTTTACTGAGACCCCCCTCCTCCCTCTCCAAGTCATTCTGTTATTCTTCCATTTTACTGAGACCCCTCCTCCCTCTCCAAGTCATTCTGTTATTCTTCCATTTTCTGAGACCCCTCCTCCCTTTTCATTCTGTTATTCTTCCCTGAGACCCCTCCCTCTCCAAGTCATTCTGTTATTCTTCCATTTTACTGAGACCCCTCCTCCCTCTCCAAGTCATTCTGTTATTCTTCCATTTTACTGAGACCCCTCCTCCCTCTCCAAGTCATTCTGTTATTCTTCCATTTTACTGAGACCCCTCCTCCCTCTCCAAGTCATTCTGTTATTCTTCCATTTTACTGAGACCCCTCCTCCTCTCCAAGTCATTCTGTTATTCTTCCATTTTACTGAGACCCTCCTCCCTCTCCAAGTCATTCTGTTATTCTTCCATTTTTATTCTTCCATTTTCCACTGAGACCCTCCTCCCTCTCCAAGTCATTCTGTTATTCTTCCATTTTACTGAGACCCCTCCTCCCTCTCCAAGTCATTCTGTTATTCTTCCTTTTACTGAGACCCTCCTCCCTCTCCAAGTCATTCTGTTATTCTTCCATTTTACTGAGACCCTCCTCCCCTCTCCAAGTCATTCTGTTATTCTTCCATTTTACTGAGACCCCTCCTCCCTCTCCAAGTCATTCTGTTATTCTTCCATTTTACTGAGACCCCTCCTCCCTCTCAAGTCATTCTGTTATTCTTCCATTTTACTGAGACCCCTCCTCCCTCTCCAAGTCATTCTGTTATTCTTCCATTTTACTGAGACCCTCCTCCCTCTCCAAGTCATTCTGTTATTCTTCCATTTTACTGAGACCCCTCCTCCCCTCTCCAAGTCATTCTGTTATTCTTCCATTTTACTGAGACCCCTCCTCCCTCTCCAAGTCATTCTGTTATTCTTCCATTTTACTGAGACCCCTCCTCCCTCTCCAAGTCATTCTGTTATTCTTCCATTTTACTGAGACCCTCCTCCCTCTCCAAGTCATTCTGTTATTCTTCCATTTTACTGAGACCCCTCCTCCCTCTCCAAGTCATTCTGTTATTCTTCATTCATTTTACTGAGACCCCTCCTCCCTCTCCAAGTCATTCTGTTATTCTTCCATTTTACTGAGACCCCTCCTCCCTCTCCAAGTCATTCTGTTATTCTTCCATTTTACTGAGACCCCCTCCTCCCTCTCCAAGTCATTCTGTTATTCTTCCATTTTACTGAGACCCCTCCTCCCTCTCCAAGTCATTCTGTTATTCTTCCATTTTACTGAGACCCCTCCTCCCTCTCCAAGTCATTCTGTTATTCTTCCATTTTACTGAGACCCTCCTCCTCTCCAAGTCATTCTGTTATTCTTCCATTTTACTGAGACCCCTCCTCCCTCTCCAAGTCATTCTGTTATTCTTCCATTTTACTGAGACCCCTCCTCCCTCTCCAAGTCATTCTGTTATTCTTCCATTTTACTGAGACCCCTCCTCCCTCTCCAAGTCATTCATTCTTCCTTTTATTCTTCCATTTTATTCTTCCATTTTACTGAGACCCCTCCTCCCTCTCCAAGTCATTCTGTTATTCTTCCATTTTACTGAGACCCCTCCTCCCTCTCCAAGTCATTCTGTTATTCTTCCATTTTACTGAGACCCCTCCTCCCTCTCCAAGTCATTCTGTTATTCTTCCATTTTACTGAGACCCCTCCTCCCTCTCCAAGTCATTCTGTTATTCTTCCATTTTACTGAGACCCCTCCTCCCTCTCCAAGTCATTCTGTTATTCTTCCATTTTACTGAGACCCCCTCCTCCCTCTCCAAGTCATTCTGTTATTCTTCCATTTTACTGAGACCCTCCCCTCCTCATTCTGTTATTCTTCCATTTTAAGACCCCTCCTCCTCTCCAAGTCATTCTGTTATTCTTCCATTTTACTGAGACCCCTCCTCCCTCTCCAAGTCATTCTGTTATTCTTCCATTTTACTGAGACCCCTCCTCCTCTCCAAGTCATTCTGTTATTCTTCCATTTTACTGAGACCCCTCCTCCCTCTCCAAGTCATTCTGTTATTCTTCCATTTTACTGAGACCCCTCCTCCCTCTCCAAGTCATTCTGTTATTCTTCCATTTTACTGAGACCCCTCCTCCCTCTCCAAGTCATTCTGTTATTCTTCCATTTTACTGAGACCCTCCTCCCTCTCCAAGTCATTCTGTTATTCTTCCATTTTACTGAGACCCCTCCTCCCTCTCCAAGTCATTCTGTTATTCTTCCATTTTACTGAGACCCCTCCTCCCTCTCCAAGTCATTCTGTTATTCTTCCATTTTACTGAGACCCTCCTCCTCCCTCTTCCATTTACTGAGACCCCTCCTCCCTCTCCAAGTCATTCTGTTATTCTTCCATTTTACTGAGACCCCTCCTCCTCTCCAAGTCATTCTGTTATTCTTCCATTTTACTGAGACCCCCTCCTCCCTCTCCAAGTCATTCTGTTATTCTTCCATTTTACTGAGACCCCTCCTCCCTCTCCAAGTCATTCTGTTATTCTTCCATTTTACTGAGACCCCTCCTCCCTCTCCAAGTCATTCTGTTATTCTTCCATTTTACTGAGACCCCTCCTCCCTCTCCAAGTCATTCTGTTATTCTTCCATTTTACTGAGACCCTCCTCCCTCTCCAAGTCATTCTGTTATTCTTCCATTTTACTGAGACCCCTCCTCCCTCTCCAGTCATTCTGTTATTCTTCCATTTTACTGAGACCCCTCCTCCCTCTCCAAGTCATTCTGTTATTCTTCCATTTTACTGAGACCCTCCTCCCTCTCCAAGTCATTCTGTTATTCTTCCATTTTACTGAGACCCCTCCTCCCTCTCCAAGTCATTCTGTTATTCTTCCATTTTACTGAGACCCCTCCTCCTCTCCAAGTCATTCTGTTATTCTTCCATTTTACTGAGACCCCTCCTCCTCTCCAAGACATTCTGTTATTCTTCCATTTTACTGAGACCCCTCCTCCCTCTCCAAGTCATTCTGTTATTCTTCCATTTTACTGAGACCCCTCCTCCCTCTCCAAGTCATTCTGTTATTCTTCATTTTACTTTTCTCCAAGTCATTCTGTTACCCTGAGACCCTCCTCCCTCCAAGTCATTCTGTTATTCTTCCATTTTACTGAGACCCTCCTCCTCTCCAAGTCATTCTGTTATTCTTCCATTTTACTGAGACCCTCCTCCCTCTCCAAGTCATTCTGTTATTCTTCCATTTTACTGAGACCCCTCCTCCCTCTCCAAGTCATTCTGTTATTCTTCCATTTTACTGAGACCCCTCCTCCCTCTCCAAGTCATTCTGTTATTCTTCCATTTTACTGAGACCCCTCCTCCCTCTCCAAGTCATTCTGTTATTCTTCCATTTTACTGAGACCCATTCCTTCCCTGAGACCCCTCTCCAAGTCATTCTGTTATTCTTCCATTTTACTGAGACCCCTCCTCCCTCTCCAAGTCATTCTGTTATTCTTCCATTTTACTGAGACCCCTCCTCCCTCTCCAAGTCATTCTGTTATTCTTCCATTTTACTGAGACCCCTCCTCCCTCTCCAAATCATTCTGTTATTCTTCCATTTTACTGAGACCCCTCCTCCCCTCTCCAAGTCATTCTGTTATTCTTCCATTTTACTGAGACCCTCCTCCCTCTCCAAGTCATTCTGTTATTCTTCCATTTTACTGAGACCCCTCCTCCCTCTCCAAGTCATTCTGTTATTCTTCCATTTTACTGAGACCCTCCTCCCTCTCCAAGTCATTCTGTTATTCTTCCATTTTACTGAGACCCTCCTCCCTCTCCAAGTCATTCTGTTATTCTTCCATTTTACTGAGACCCTCCTCCTCTCCAAGTCATTCTGTTATTCTTCCATTTTACTGAGACCCTCCTCCCTCTCCAAGTCATTCTGTTATTCTTCCATTTTACTGAGACCCTCCTCCCTCTCCAAGTCATTCTGTTATTCTTCCATTTTACTGAGACCCTCCTCCCTCTCCAAGTCATTCTGTTATTCTTCCATTTTACTGAGACCCCTCCTCCCTCTCCAAGTCATTCTGTTATTCTTCCATTTTACTGAGACCCCTCCTCCCTCTCCAAGTCATTCTGTTATTCTTCCATTTTACTGAGACCCCTCCTCCCTCTCCAAGTCATTCTGTTATTCTTCCATTTTACTGAGACCCTCCTCCCTCTCCAAGTCATTCTGTTATTCTTCCATTTTACTGAGACCCCTCCTCCCTCTCCAAGTCATTCTGTTATTCTTCCATTTTACTGAGACCCCTCCTCCCTCTCCAAGTCATTCTGTTATTCTTCCATTTTACTGAGACCCCTCCTCCCTCTCCAAGTCATTCTGTTATTCTTCCATTTTACTGAGACCCCTCCTCCCTCTCCAAGACATTCTGTTATTCTTCCATTTTACTGAGACCCCTCCTCCCTCTCCAAGTCATTCTGTTATTCTTCCATTTTACTGAGACCCCTCCTCCTCTCCAAGTCATTCTGTTATTCTTCCATTTTACTGAGACCCCTCCTCCTCTCCAAGTCATTCTGTTATTCTTCCATTTTACTGAGACCCTCCTCCTCTCCAAGTCATTCTGTTATTCTTCCATTTTACTGAGACCCCTCCTCCCTCTCCAAGTCATTCTGTTATTCTTCCATTTTACTGAGACTCCCCCTCCCTCTCCAAGTCATTCTGTTATTCTTCCATTTTACTGAGACCCCTCCTCCCTCTCCAAGTCATTCTGTTATTCTTCCATTTTACTGAGACCCTCCTCCCTCTCCAAGTCATTCTGTTATTCTTCCATTTTACTGAGACCCCTCCTCCTCTCCAAGTCATTCTGTTATTCTTCCATTTTACTGAGACCCTCCTCCCTCTCCAAGTCATTCTGTTATTCTTCCATTTTACTGAGACCCCTCCTCCTCTCCAAGTCATTCTGTTATTCTTCCATTTTACTGAGACCCCTCCTCCCTCTCCAAGTCATTCTGTTATTCTTCCATTTTACTGAGACCCCTCCTCCCTCTCCAAGTCATTCTGTTATTCTTCCATTTTACTGAGACCCCTCCTCCCTCTCCAAGTCATTCTGTTATTCTTCCATTTTACTGAGACCCTCCTCCTCTCCAAGTCATTCTGTTATTCTTCCATTTTACTGAGACCCTCCTCCCTCTCCAAGTCATTCTGTTATTCTTCCATTTTACTGAGACCCCTCCTCCCTCTCCAAGTCATTCTGTTATTCTTCCATTTTACTGAGACCCCTCCTCCCTCTCCAAGTCATTCTGTTATTCTTCCATTTTACTGAGACCCTCTCCCTCTCCTCTGTTATTCTTCCCAGAGTCATTCTGTTATTCTTCCATTTTACTGAGACCCCTCCTCCCTCTCCAAGTCATTCTGTTATTCTTCCATTTTACTGAGACCCCTCCTCCCTCTCCAAGTCATTCTGTTATTCTTCCATTTTACTGAGACCCCTCCTCCCTCTCCAAGTCATTCTGTTATTCTTCCATTTTACTGAGACCCCTCCTCCCTCTCCAAGTCATTCTGTTATTCTTCCATTTTACTGAGACCCCTCCTCCCTCTCCAAGTCATTCTGTTATTCTTCCATTTTACTGAGACCCCTCCTCCCTCTCCAAGTCATTCTGTTATTCTTCCATTTTACTGAGACCCCTCCTCCCTCTCCAAGTCATTCTGTTATTCTTCCATTTTACTGAGACCCCTCCTCCCTCTCCAAGTCATTCTGTTATTCTTCCATTTTACTGAGAGTCATTCCCTCCTCCCCTCTCCAAGTCATTCTGTTATTCTTCCATTTTACTGAGACCCCTCCTCCCTCTCCAAGTCATTCTGTTATTCTTCCATTTTACTGAGACCCCTCCTCCCTCCCTCCAAGTCATTCTGTTATTCTTCCATTTTACTGAGACCCCTCCTCCCTCTCCAAGTCATTCTGTTATTCTTCCATTTTACTGAGACCCCTCCTCCCTCTCCAAGTCATTCTGTTATTCTTCCATTTTACTGAGACCCCCTCCTCCCTCTCCAAGTCATTCTGTTATTCTTCCATTTTACTGAGACCCTCCTCCTCTCCAAGTCATTCTGTTATTCTTCCATTTTACTGAGACCCTCCTCCTCTCCAAGTCATTCTGTTATTCTTCCATTTTACTGAGACCCCTCCTCCCTCTCCAAGTCATTCTGTTATTCTTCCATTTTACTGAGACCCCTCCTCCTCTCCAAGTCATTCTGTTATTCTTCCATTTTACTGAGACCCCTCCTCCCTCTCCAAGTCATTCTGTTATTCTTCCATTTTACTGAGACCCCTCCTCCTCTCCAAGTCATTCTGTTATTCTTCCATTTTACTGAGACCCCTCCTCCCTCTCCAAGTCATTCTGTTATTCTTCCATTTTACTGAGACCCTCCTCCCTCTCCAAGTCATTCTGTTATTCTTCCATTTTACTGAGACCCTCCTCCCTCTCCAAGTCATTCTGTTATTCTTCCATTTTACTGAGACCCTCCTCCCTCTCCTCATTCTGTTATTCTTCCATTTTTACCCCTCCTCTCTCCAAGTCATTCTGTTATTCTTCCATTTTACTGAGACCCCTCCTCCCTCTCCAAGTCATTCTGTTATTCTTCCATTTTACTGAGACCCCTCCTCCCTCTCCAAGTCATTCTGTTATTCTTCCATTTTACTGAGACCCCTCCTCCCTCTCCAAGTCATTCTGTTATTCTTCCATTTTACTGAGACCCCTCCTCCCTCTCCAAGTCATTCTGTTATTCTTCCATTTTACTGAGACCCCTCCTCCCTCTCCAAGTCATTCTGTTATTCTTCCATTTTACTGAGACCCTCCTCCCTCTCCAAGTCATTCTGTTATTCTTCCATTTTACTGAGACCCCTCCTCCCTCTCCAAGTCATTCTGTTATTCTTCCATTTTACTGAGACCCCTCCTCCCTCTCCAAGTCATTCTGTTATTCTTCCATTTTACTGAGACCCCTCCTCCCTCTCCAAGTCATTCTGTTATTCTTCCATTTTACTGAGACCCCTCCTCCTCTCCAAGTCATTCTGTTATTCTTCCATTTTACTGAGACCCTCCTCCCTCTCCAAGTCATTCTGTTATTCTTCCATTTTACTGAGACCCCTCCTCCCTCTCCAAGTCATTCTGTTATTCTTCCATTTTACTGAGACCCCTCCTCCCTCTCCAAGTCATTCTGTTATTCTTCCATTTTACTGAGACCCTCCTCCCTCTCCAAGTCATTCTGTTATTCTTCCATTTTACTGAGACCCCTCCTCCCTCTCCAAGTCATTCTGTTATTCTTCCATTTTACTGAGACCCCTCCTCCCTCCAAGTCATTCTGTTATTCTTCCATTTTACTGAGACCCTCCTCCCTCTCCAAGTCATTCTGTTATTCTTCCATTTTACTGAGACCCCTCCTCCCTCTCCAAGTCATTCTGTTATTCTTCCATTTTACTGAGACCCCTCCTCCCTCTCCAAGTCATTCTGTTATTCTTCCATTTTACTGAGACCCTCCTCCCTCTCCAAGTCATTCTGTTATTCTTCCATTTTACTGAGACCCCTCCTCCTCTCCAAGTCATTCTGTTATTCTTCCATTTTACTGAGACCCCTCCTCCCTCTCCAAGTCATTCTGTTATTCTTCCATTTTACTGAGACCCTCCTCCCCTCTCCAAGTCATTCTGTTATTCTTCCATTTTACTGAGACCCCTCCTCCTCTCCAAGTCATTCTGTTATTCTTCCATTTTACTGAGACCCCTCCTCCTCTCCAAGTCATTCTGTTATTCTTCCATTTTACTGAGACCCCTCCTCCCTCTCCAAGTCATTCTGTTATTCTTCCATTTTACTGAGACCCCTCCTCCCTCTCCAAGTCATTCTGTTATTCTTCCATTTTACTGAGACCCCTCCTCCCTCTCCAAGTCATTCTGTTATTCTTCCATTTTACTGAGACCCCTCCTCCCTCTCCAAGTCATTCTGTTATTCTTCCATTTTACTGAGACCCCTCCTCCCTCTCCAAGTCATTCTGTTATTCTTCCATTTTACTGAGACCCCTCCTCCCTCTCCAAGTCATTCTGTTATTCTTCCATTTTACTGA
Organism: Oncorhynchus tshawytscha; assembly: GCF_018296145.1. Classification (NCBI taxonomy): domain Eukaryota; kingdom Metazoa; phylum Chordata; class Actinopteri; order Salmoniformes; family Salmonidae; genus Oncorhynchus; species Oncorhynchus tshawytscha. Next base: position 56,929 of record NW_024608459.1, read on the forward strand.
GACCCCTCCTCCCTCTCCAAGTCATTCTGTTATTCTTCCATTTTACTGAGACCCCTCCTCCCTCTCCAAGTCATTCTGTTATTCTTCCATTTTACTGAGACCCCTCCTCCCTCTCAAGTCATTCTGTTATTCTTCCATTTTACTGAGACCCCTCCTCCCTCTCCAAGTCATTCTGTTATTCTTCCATTTTACTGAGACCCCTCCTCCCTCTCCAAGTCATTCTGTTATTCTTGTCTTTTACTGAGACCCCTCCTCCCTCTCCAAGTCATTCTGTTATTCTTCCATTTTACTGAGACCCCTCCTCCTCTCCAAGTCATTCTGTTATTCTTGTCTTTTACTGAGACCCCTCCTCCCTCTCCAAGTCATTCTGTTATTCTTGTCTTTTACTGAGACCCCTCCTCCCTCTCCAAGTCATTCTGTTATTCTTCCATTTTACTGAGACCCCTCCTCCCTCTCCAAGTCATTCTGTTATTCTTCCATTTTACTGAGACCCCTCCTCCCTCTCCAAGTCATTCTGTTATTCTTCCATTTTACTGAGACCCCTCCTCCCTCTCCAAGTCATTCTGTTATTCTTCCATTTTACTGAGACCCCTCCTCCCTCTCCAAGTCATTCTGTTATTCTTCCATTTTACTGAGACCCCTCCTCCCTCTCCAAGTCATTCTGTTATTCTTCCATTTTACTGAGACCCCTCCTCCCTCTCCAAGTCATTCTGTTATTCTTCCATTTTACTGAGACCCCTCCTCCCTCTCCAAGTCATTCTGTTATTCTTCCATTTTACTGAGACCCCTCCTCCCTCTCCAAGTCATTCTGTTATTCTTCCATTTTACTGAGACCCCTCCTCCCTCTCCAAGTCATTCTGTTATTCTTCCATTTTACTGAGACCCCTCCTCCCTCTCCAAGTCATTCTGTTATTCTTCCATTTTACTGAGACCCCTCCTCCCTCTCCAAGTCATTCTGTTATTCTTCCATTTTACTGAGACCCCTCCTCCCTCTCCAAGTCATTCTGTTATTCTTCCATTTTACTGAGACCCCTCCTCCCTCTCCAAGTCATTCTGTTATTCTTCCATTTTACTGAGACTCCTCCCTCCATCTCCAAGTCATTCTGTTATTCTTCCATTTTACTGAGACCCCTCCTCCCTCTCCAAGTCATTCTGTTATTCTTCCATTTTACTGAGACCCCTCCTCCCTCTCCAAGTCATTCTGTTATTCTTCCATTTTACTGAGACCCCTCCTCCCTCTCCAAGTCATTCTGTTATTCTTCCATTTTACTGAGACCCCTCCTCCCTCTCCAAGTCATTCTGTTATTCTTCCATTTTACTGAGACCCTCCTCCCTCTCCAAGTCATTCTGTTATTCTTCCATTTTACTGAGACCCCTCCTCCCTCTCCAAGTCATTCTGTTATTCTTCCATTTTACTGAGACCCCTCCTCCCTCTCCAAGTCATTCTGTTATTCTTCCATTTTACTGAGACCCTCCTCCCTCTCCAAGTCATTCTGTTATTCTTCCATTTTACTGAGACCCTCCTCCCTCTCCAAGTCATTCTGTTATTCTTCCATTTTACTGAGACCCCTCCTCCCTCTCCAAGTCATTCTGTTATTCTTCCATTTTACTGAGACCCTCCTCCCTCTCCAAGTCATTCTGTTATTCTTCCATTTTACTGAGACCCCTCCTCCCTCTCCAAGTCATTCTGTTATTCTTCCATTTTACTGAGACCCCTCCTCCCTCTCCAAGTCATTCTGTTATTCTTCCATTTTACTGAGACCCCTCCTCCCTCTCCAAGTCATTCTGTTATTCTTCCATTTTACTGAGACCCCTCCCTCCCTCTCCAAGTCATTCTGTTATTCTTCCATTTTACTGAGACCCCTCCTCCCTCTCCAAGTCATTCTGTTATTCTTCCTTTTACTGAGACCCCTCCTCCCTCTCCAAGTCATTCTGTTATTCTTCCTGAGACCCCTTTTCATTCTGTTATTCTTGTCTTTTACTGAGACCCCTCCTCCCTCTCCAAGTCATTCTGTTATTCTTGTCATTTTACTGAGACCCCTCCTCCCTCTCCAAGTCATTCTGTTATTCTTCCATTTTACTGAGACCCCTCCTCCCTCTCCAAGTCATTCTGTTATTCTTCCATTTTACTGAGACCCCTCCTCCTCTCCAAGTCATTCTGATTCTTCCATTTTACTGAGACCCCTCCTCCCTCTCCAAGTCATTCTGTTATTCTTCCATTTTACTGAGACCCCTCCTCCCTCTCCAAGTCATTCTGTTATTCTTCCATTTTACTGAGACCCCTCCTCCCTCTCCAAGTCATTCTGTTATTCTTCCATTTTACTGAGACCCTCCTCCCTCTCCAAGTCATTCTGTTATTCTTCCATTTTACTGAGACCCCTCCTCCCTCTCCAAGTCATTCTGTTATTCTTCCATTTTACTGAGACCCCTCCTCCCTCTCCAAGTCATTCTGTTATTCTTCCATTTTACTGAGACCCCTCCTCCCTCTCCAAGTCATTCTGTTATTCTTCCATTTTACTGAGACCCCCCTCCTCCCTCTCCAAGTCATTCTGTTATTCTTCCATTTTACTGAGACCCCCCTCCTCCCTCTCCAAGTCATTCTGTTATTCTTCCATTTTACTGAGACCCCTCCTCCCTCTCCAAGTCATTCTGTTATTCTTCCATTTTACTGAGACCCCTCCTCCCTCTCCAAGTCATTCTGTTATTCTTCCATTTTACTGAGACCCTCCTCCTCTCCAAGTCATTCTGTTATTCTTCCATTTTACTGAGACCCCTCCTCCTCAAGTCATTCTGTTATTCTTCCATTTTACTGAGACCCCTCCTCCCTCTCCAAGTCATTCTGTTATTCTTCCATTTTACTGAGACCCCTCCTCCCTCTCCAAGTCATTCTGTTATTCTTCCATTTTACTGAGACCCCTCCTCCCTCTCCAAGTCATTCTGTTATTCTTCCATTTTACTGAGACCCCTCCTCCCTCTCCAAGTCATTCTGTTATTCTTCCATTTTACTGAGACCCCTCCTCCCTCTCCAAGTCATTCTGTTATTCTTCCATTTTACTGAGACCCCTCCTCCCTCTCCAAGTCATTCTGTTATTCTTCCATTTTACTGAGACCCCTCCTCCCTCTCCAAGTCATTCTGTTATTCTTCCATTTTACTGAGACCCCTCCTCCCTCTCCAAGACATTCTGTTATTCTTCCATTTTACTGAGACCCCTCCTCCCCCTCTCCAAGACATTCTGTTATTCTTCCATTTTACTGAGACCCTCCTCCCTCTCCAAGACATTCTGTTATTCTTCCATTTTACTGAGACCCCTCCTCCCTCCCTCTCCAAGACATTCTGTTATTCTTCCATTTTACTGAGACCCCTCCTCCCTCTCCAAGACATTCTGTTATTCTTCCATTTTACTGAGACCCCCCTCCTCCCTCTCCAAGACATTCTGTTATTCTTCCATTTTACTGAGACCCCTCCTCCCTCTCCAAGTCATTCTGTTATTCTTCCATTTTACTGAGACCCTCCTCCATCCCTCTCCAAGTCATTCTGTTATTCTTCCATTTTACTGAGACCCCTCCTCCCTCTCCAAGTCATTCTGTTATTCTTCCATTTTACTGAGACCCCTCCTCCCTCTCCAAGTCATTCTGTTATTCTTCCATTTTACTGAGACCCCTCCTCCCTCTCCAAGTCATTCTGTTATTCTTCCATTTTACTGAGACCCCTCCTCCCTCTCCAAGTCATTCTGTTATTCTTCCATTTTACTGAGACCCCTCCTCCCTCTCCAAGTCATTCTGTTATTCTTCCATTTTACTGAGACCCCTCCTCCCTCTCCAAGTCATTCTGTTATTCTTCCATTTTACTGAGACCCTCCTCCCTCTCCAAGTCATTCTGTTATTCTTCCATTTTACTGAGACCCCTCCTCCTCTCCAAGTCATTCTGTTATTCTTCCATTTTACTGAGACCCCTCCTCCCTCTCCAAGTCATTCTGTTATTCTTCCATTTTACTGAGACCCCTCCTCCCTCTCCAAGTCATTCTGTTATTCTTCCATTTTACTGAGACCCCTCCTCCCTCTCCAAGTCATTCTGTTATTCTTCCATTTTACTGAGACCCCTCCTCCCTCTCCAAGTCATTCTGTTATTCTTCCATTTTACTGAGACCCCTCCTCCCTCTCCAAGTCATTCTGTTATTCTTCCATTTTACTGAGACACCTCCTCCCTCTCCAAGTCATTCTGTTATTCTTCCATTTTACTGAGACCCCTCCTCCCTCTCCAAGTCATTCTGTTATTCTTCCATTTTACTGAGACCCCTCCTCCCTCTCCAAGTCATTCTGTTATTCTTGTCTTTTACTGAGACTCCTCCTCCCTCTCCAAGTCATTCTGTTATTCTTGTCTTTTACTGAGACCCTCCTCCCTCTCCAAGTCATTCTGTTATTCTTGTCTTTTACTGAGACCCCTCCTCCCTCTCCAAGTCATTCTGTTATTCTTGTCTTTTACTGAGACTCCTCCTCCCTCTCCAAGTCATTCTGGTATTCTTGTCTTTTACTGAGACTCCTCCCTCCATCTCCAAGTCATTCTGTTATTCTTCCATTTTACTGAGACCCCTCCTCCCTCTCCAAGTCATTCTGTTATTCTTCCATTTTACTGAGACCCCTCCTCCCTCTCAAGTCATTCTGTTATTCTTCCATTTTACTGAGACCCCTCCTCCCTCCATCTCCAAGTCATTCTGTTATTCTTCCATTTTACTGAGACCCTCCTCCCTCTCCAAGTCATTCTGTTATTCTTCCATTTTACTGAGACCCCTCCTCCCTCTCCAAGTCATTCTGTTATTCTTCCATTTACTGAGACCCCTCCTCCCCTCTCCAAGTCATTCTGTTATTCTTCCATTTTACTGAGACCCCTCCTCCCTCCATCTCCAAGTCATTCTGTTATTCTTCCATTTTACTGAGACCCCCCTCCTCCATCTCCAAGTCATTCTGTTATTCTTCCATTTTACTGAGACCCCTCCTCCCTCCATCTCCAAGTCATTCTGTTATTCTTCCATTTTACTGAGACCCCTCCTCCCTCCTCTCCAAGTCATTCTGTTATTCTTCCATTTTACTGAGACCCCTCCTCCCTCTCCAAGTCATTCTGTTATTCTTCCATTTTATGAGACCCTCCTCCCTCTTCATTCTGTTATTCTTCCATTTTACTGAGACCCCTCCTCCTCTCCAAGTCATTCTGTTATTCTTCCTTTTACTGAGACCCCTCCTCCCTCTCCAAGTCATTCTGTTATTCTTCCATTTTACTGAGACCCCTCCTCCATCTCCAAGTCATTCTGTTATTCTTCCATTTTACTGAGACCCCTCCTCCATCCCTCTCCAAGTCATTCTGTTATTCTTCCATTTTACTGAGACCCCTCCTCCTCTCCAAGTCATTCTGTTATTCTTCCATTTTACTGAGACCCCTCCTCCCTCTCCAAGTCATTCTGTTATTCTTCCATTTTACTGAGACCCCTCCTCCTCTCCAAGTCATTCTGTTATTCTTCCATTTTACTGAGACCCTCCTCCCTCTCCAAGTCATTCTGTTATTCTTCATTTTACTGAGACCCCTCCTCCCTCTCCAAGACATTCTGTTATTCTTGTCTTTTACTGAGACCCCTCCTCCCTCTCCAAGTCATTCTGTTATTCTTGTCTTTTACTGAGACTCCTCCCTCCATCTCCAAGTCATTCTGTTATTCTTGTCTTTTACTGAGACTCCTCCTCCCTCTCCAAGTCATTCTGTTATTCTTGTCATTTTACTGAGACCCTCCTCCTCTCCAAGTCATTCTGTTATTCTTCCATTTTACTGAGACCCCTCCTCCCTCTCCAAGTCATTCTGTTATTCTTGTCTTTTACTGAGACCCCTCCTCCCTCTCCAAGTCATTCTGTATTCTTGTCTTTTACTGAGACCCCTCCTCCCTCTCCAAGTCATTCTGTTATTCTTCCATTTTACTGAGACCCCTCCTCCCCTCTCCAAGTCATTCTGTTATTCTTCCATTTTACTGAGACCCCTCCACTCCCTCTCCAAGTCATTCTGTTATTCTTCCATTTTACTGAGACCCCTCCTCCCTCTCAAGTCATTCTGTTATTCTTCCATTTTACTGAGACCCCTCCTCCCCCTCTCAATTCTGTTATTCTGTTATTCTTGTCTTTTACTGAGACCCCTCCTCCCTCTCCAAGTCATTCTGTTATTCTTCCATTTTACTGAGACCCCTCCTCCTCGCCAAGTCATTCTGTTATTCTTGTCTTTTACTGAGACTCCTCCTCCCTCCCTCTCCAAGTCATTCTGTTATTCTTCCATTTTACTGAGACCCCTCCTCCCTCCCTCTCCAAGTCATTCTGTTATTCTTGTCTTTTACTGAGACCCTCCTCCTCCCTCTCCAAGTCATTCTGTTATTCTTGTCTTTTACTGAGACCCCTCCTCCCTCCCTCTCCAAGTCATTCTGTTATTCTTGTCTTTTACTGAGACTCCT
>NW_024608460.1:0-63421 GCF_018296145.1 Oncorhynchus tshawytscha
GAGGCCTGGGCTCTGTCAGGGTGGACTGAGTCCTGGACTCTGGCAGGGTGAGGGACTGAGGCCTGGGCTCTGGCAGGGTGGGAGGGACTGAGGCCTGGACTCTGGCAGGGTGAGGGACTGAGGCCTGGACTCTGGCAGGGTGAGGGACTGAGGCCTGACTCTGGCAGGGTGAGGGACTGAGGCCTGGACTCTGGCAGGGTGAGGGACTGAGGCCTGGACTCTGGCAGGGTGAGGGACTGAGGCCTGGGCTCTGGCAGGGTGAGGGATTGAGGCCTGGACTCTGGCAGGGTGAGGGACTGAGGCCTGGACTCTGGCAGGGTGGGGACTGAGGCCTGGGCCCCTGCCTGGACTCTGGCAGGGTGAGGGACTGAGGCCTGGACTCTGGCAGGGTGAGGGACTGAGGCCTGGACTCTGGCAGGGTGAGGGACTGAGGCCTGGACTCTGTCAGGGTGAGTGACTGAGGCCTGGATTCTGGCAGGGTGAGGGACTGAGGCCTGGACTCTGGCAGGGTGAGGACTGAGGCTTGGACTCTGGCAGGGTGAGGGACTGAGGCCTGGACTCTGGCAGGGTGAGGCTGAGGCCTGGACTCTGGCAGGGTGAGGGACTGAGGCCTGGACTCTGGCAGGGTGAGGGACTGAGGCCTGACTCTGGCAGAGTGAGGGACTGAGGCCTGGGCTCTGGCAGAGGGACTGAGGCCTGACTCTGGCAGGGTGAGGGACTGAGGCCTGGACTCTGGCAGGGTGAGGGACTGAGGCCTGGACTCTGGCAGGGTGAGGGACTGAGGCCTGGACTCTGGCAGGGTGAGGGACTGAGGCCTGGCTCTGGCAGGGTGAGTGGATTGAGGCCTGGACTCTGGCAGGGTGAGGGACTGAGGCCTGGGGTCTGGCAGGGTGAGGGACTGAGGCCTGGACTCTGGCAGGGTGAGGGACTGAGGCCTGGACTCTGGCAGAGTGAGGGACTGAGGCCTGGACTCTGTCAGGGTGAGGGACTGAGGCCTGGACTCTGTCAGAGTGAGTGACTGAGTCCTGGATTCTGGCAGGGTGAGGGACTGAGGCCTGGACTCTGGCAGGTTGAGGGACTGAGGCCTGGACTCTGGCAGGGTGGTGGATTGAGGCCTGGGCCCTGGAAGGGTGAGGGACTGAGGCCTGGACTCTGGCAGGGTGAGGGACTGAGGCCTGGACTCCTGGCAGGGTGAGGGACTGAGGCCTGGATTCTGGCAGGGTGAGGGACTGAGGCCTGGACTCTGGCAGGGTGAGGGACTGAGGCCTGGACTCTGGCAGGGTGAGGGACTGAGGCCTGGACTCTGGCAGGGTGAGGGACTGAGGCCTGGACTCTGTCAGAGTGAGGACTGAGGCCTGGGCTCCAGGGTGAGGACTGAGGCCTGGACTCTGCAGGGTGAGGGACTGAGGCCTGGACTCTGGCAGGGTGGTGGATTGAGGCCTGGGCCCTGGCAGGGTGAGGGACTGAGGCCTGGACTCTGGCAGGGTGAGGGACTGAGGCCTGGACTCTGGCAGGGTGAGGGACTGAGGCCTGGACTCTGGCAGGGTGGGACTGAGGCCTGGACTCTGGCAGGGTGAGGGACTGAGCCTGGACTCTGGGAGGGTGAGGACTGAGACCTGGACTCTGGGAGGGTGAGGGACTGAGGCCTGGACTATGGCAGGGTGAGGGACTGAGGCCTGGACTCTGGCAGGGTGAGGGACTGAGGCCTGGACTCTGGCAGGGTGAAGGACTCAGGCCTGGACTCTGGCAGGGTGAGGGACTGAGGCCTGGACTCTGGCAGGGTGAGGGACTGAGGCCTGGACTCTGGAAGGGTGAGGGACTGAGGCCTGGGCTCTGGCAGGGTGAAGGACTGAGGCCTGACTCTGGCAGGGTGGTGGATTGAGGCCTGGGCCCTGGCAGGGTGAGGGACTGAGGCCTGGACTCTGGCAGGGTGAGGACTGAGGCCTGGACTCTGGCAGGGTGAGGGACTGAGGCCTGACTCTGGCAGAGTGAGGGACTGAGGCCTGGGCTCTGTCAGGGTGAGTGGACTGAGGCCTGGACTCTGTCAGGGTGAGGGACTGAGGCCTGGACTCTGGCAGAGTGAGGGACTGAGGCCTGGGCTCTGGCAGGGTGAGGGACTGAGGCCTGGACTCTGTCAGGGTGAGGGACTGAGGCCTGGACTCTGTCAGGGTGAGGGACTGAGGCCTGACTCTGTCAGGGTGAGTGACTGAGGCCTGGATTCTGGCAGGGTGAGGGACTGAGGCCTGGACTCTGGCAGGGTGAGGGACTGAGGCCTGGACTCTGGCAGGGTGAAGGACTCAGGCCTGGAATCTGGCAGGGTGAGTGACTGAGAACTGGACTCTGGCAGGGTGAGGGACTGAGGCCTGGACTCTGGCAGGGTGAAGGACTCAGGCCTGGAATCTGGCAGGGTGAGTGACTGAGGCCTGGACTCTGGCAGGGTGAGGGACTGAGGCCTGGACTCTGGCAGGGTGAGGGACTGAGGCCTGGACTCTGGCAGGGTGAGGACTGAGGCCTGGACTCTGGCAGGGTGAGGGACTGAGGCCTGGACTCTGGCAGGGTGAGGGACTGAGGCCTGGGGCTCTGGCAGGGTGAGGACTGAGGCCTGGACTCTGGCAGGGTGAGGGACTGAGGCCTGGACTCTGGGAGGGTGAGGGACTGAGGCCTGGACTCTGGCAGGGTGAGGGACTGAGGCCTGGACTCTGGCAGGGTGAGGACTGAGGCCTGGACTCTGGCAGGGTGAGGGACTGAGGCCTGGACTCTGGCAGAGTGAGGACTGAGGCCTGGGCTCTGTCAGGGTGAGTGACTGAGTCCTGGACTCTGTCAGGGTGAGGGACTGAGGCCTGGACTCTGGCAGGGTGGTGGATTGAGGCCTGGGCCCTGGCAGGGTGAGGGACTGAGGCCTGGACTCTGGCAGGGTGAGGGACTGAGGCCTGGACTCTGGCAGGGTGAGGGACTGAGGCCTGGACTCTGGCAGAGTGAGGGACTGAGGCCTGGACTCTGTCAGGGTGAGGACTGAGTCCTGGATTCTGGCAGGGTGAGGGACTGAGGCCTGGACTCTGGCAGGGTGAGGACTGAGGCCTGGACTCTGGCAGGGTGAGGGACTGAGGCCTGGACTCTGGCAGGGTGAGGACTGAGGCCTGGACTCTGGCAGAGTGAGGACTGAGGCCTGGACTCTGTCAGGGTGAGTGACTGAGTCCTGGATTCTGGCAGGGTGAGGGACTGAGGCCTGGACTCTGGCAGGGTGAGGGACTGAGGCCTGGACTCTGGCAGGTGGTGGATTGAGGCCTGGGCCCTGGAAGGGTGAGGGACTGAGGCTTGGACTCTGGCAGGGTGAGGACTGAGGCCTGGACTCTGTCAGGGTGAGGGACTGAGGCCTGGACTCTGTCAGGGTGAGGACTGAGTCCTGGATTCTGGCAGGGTGAGGGACTGAGGCCTGGACTCTGGCAGGGTGAGGGACTCAGGCTTGGACTCTGGCAGGGTGAGGACTCAGGCCTGGACTCTGGCAGGGTGAGTGACTGAGGCCTGGACTCTGGCAGGGTGAGGGACTGAGGCCTGGACTCTGGCAGGGTGAGGACTGAGGCCTGGGCTCTGGCAGGGTGAGGGACTGAGGCCTGGACTCTGGCAGGGTGAGGACTGAGGCCTGGGCCCTGGCAGGGTGAGGGACTGAGGCCTGGACTCTGGCAGGGTGTGGACTGAGGCCTGGGCCCTGGAAGGGTGAGGACTGAGGCCTGGACTCTGGCAGGGTGAGGGACTGAGGCCTGGACTCTGTCAGGGTGAGGGACTGAGGCCTGGACTCTGGCAGGGTGAGGGACTGAGGCCTGATTCTGGCAGGGTGAGGACTGAGGCCTGGACTCTGGCAGGGTGAGGGACTGAGGCCTGGACTCTGGCAGGGTGAGGGACTGAGGCCTGGACTCTGGCAGGGTGAGGACTGAGGCCTGGACTCTGCAGGGTGAGGACTGAGGGAGGCCTGGACTCTGGCAGGGTGAGGGACTGAGGCCTGGACTCTGGCAGGGTGAGGACTGAGGCCTGGGCTCTGGCAGGGTGAGGGACTGAGGCCTGGACTCTGGCAGGGTGAGGGACTGAGGCCTGGACTCTGGCAGGGTGAGGGACTGAGGCCTGGGCCCTGGCAGGGTGAGGGACTGAGGCCTGGACTCTGGCAGGGTGAGGGACTGAGGCCTGGACTCTGGCAGGGTGAGGGACTGAGGCCTGGACTCTGGCAGGTGAGGGACTGAGGCCTGGACTCTGTCAGGGTGAGTGACTGAGGCCTGGATTCTGGCAGGGTGAGGGACTGAGGCCTGGACTCTGGCAGGCAGGGTGGGATTGAGGCCTGGGCCCTGGAAGGGTGAGGACTGAGGCTTGGACTCTGGCAGGGTGAGGGACTGAGGCCTGACTCTGGCAGGGTGAGGGACTGAGGCCTGGACTCTGTCAGGGTGAGTGACTGAGTCCTGGACTCTGGCAGGGTGAGGGACTGAGGCCTGGACTCTGGCAGGGTGAGGGACTGAGGCCTGGACTCTGGCAGGGTGAGGGACTCAGGCCTGGACTCTGGCAGGGTGAGTGACTGAGGCCTGGACTCTGGCAGGGTGAGGGACTGAAGCCTGGACTCTGGCAGGGTGAGGACTGAGGCCTGGACTCTGGCAGGGTGAGGGACTGAGGCCTGGGCTCTGGCAGGGTGAGGACTGAGGCCTGGACTCTGGCAGGGTGAGGGACTGAGGCCTGGACTCTGGCAGGGTGAGGGACTGAGGCCTGGACTCTGGCAGGGTGAGGGACTGAGGCCTGGACTCTGGCAGGGTGAGGGACTGAGGCCTGGACTCTGGCAGGGTGAGGACTGAGGCCTGGACTCTGGCAGGGTGGTGGATTGAGGCCTGGGCCCTGGCAGGGTGAGGACTGAGGCCTGGGACTCTGGCAGGGTGAGGGACTGAGGCCTGGGGTCTGGCAGGGTGAGGGACTGAGGCCTGGACTCTGGCAGGTGAGGGACTGAGGCCTGGACTCTGTCAGGGTGAGGGACTGAGGCCTGGACTCTGTCAGAGTGAGTGACTGAGGTCCTGGATTCTGGCAGGGTGAGGGACTGAGGCCTGGACTCTGGCAGGTGAGGGACTGAGGCCTGGACTCTGGCAGGGTGAGTGGACTGAGGCCTGGGCCCTGGCAGGGTGAGGGACTGAGGCCTGACTCTGGCAGGGTGAGGGACTGAGGCCTGGACTCTGGCAGGGTGAGGGACTGAGGCCTGGACTCTGGCAGGGTGAGGGACTGAGGCCTGGACTCTGGCAGGGTGAGGGACTGAGGCCTGGACTCTGGCAGGGTGAGGGACTGAGGCCTGGACTCTGGCAGGGTGAGGGACTGAGGCCTGGACTCTGGCAGGGTGAGGGACTGAGGCCTGGGCTCTGGCAGGGTGGACTGAGGCCTGGACTCTGTCAGGGTGAGGACTGAGGCCTGGACTCTGGCAGGGTGAGGGACTGGATTGAGGCCTGGGCCCTGGCAGGGTGAGGGACTGAGGCCTGGACTCTGGCAGGGTGAGGGACTGAGGCCTGGACTCTGGCAGGGTGAGGGACTGAGGCCTGGACTCTGGCAGGGTGAGGGACTGAGGCCTGGACTCTGGCAGGGTGAGGACTGAGCCTGGACTCTGTCAGGGTGAGGGACTGAGGCCTGGACTCTGGCAGGGTGAGGGACTGAGGCCTGGGCTCTGGCAGGGTGAGGGACTGAGGCCTGGACTCTGGCAGGGTGAGGGACTGAGGCCTGGACTCTGGCAGGGTGAGGGACTGAGGCCTGGACTCTGGCAGGGTGAGGGACTGAGTCCTGGACTCTGGCAGGGTGAGGGACTGAGGCCTGGACTCTGGCAGGGTGGTGGACTGAGGCCTGGGCCCTGGCAGGGTGAGGGACTGAGGCCTGGACTCTGGCAGGGTGAGGGACTGAGGCCTGGACTCTGGCAGGGTGAGGGACTGAGGCCTGGACTCTGGCAGAGTGAGGGACTGAGGCCTGGACTCTGTCAGGGTGAGTGACTGAGTCCTGGATTCTGGCAGGGTGAGGGACTGAGGCCTGGACTCTGGCAGGGTGAGGGACTGAGGCCTGGACTCTGGCAGGGTGGTGGACTGAGGCCTGGGCCCTGGAAGGGTGAGGGACTGAGGCCTGGACTCTGGCAGGGTGAGGGACTGAGGCCTGAACTCTGGCAGGGTGAGGGACTGAGGCCTGGACTCTGTCAGGGTGAGTGACTGAGTCCTGGATTCTGGCAGGGTGAGGGACTGAGGCCTGGACTCTGGCAGGGTGAGGGACTCAGGCTTGGACTCTGGCAGGGTGAGGGACTCAGGCCTGGACTCTGGCAGGGTGAGTGACTGAGGCCTGGACTCTTGCAGGGTGAGGGACTGAAGCCTGGACTTTGGCAGGGTGAGGGACTGAGGCCTGGACTCTGTCAGGGTGAGTGACTGAGTCCTGGATTCTGGCAGGGTGAGGGACTGAGGCCTGGACTCTGGCAGGGTGAGGGACTGAGGCCTGGACTCTGGCAGGGTGAGGGACTGAGGCCTGGACTCTGGCAGGGTGAAGGACTCAGGCCTGGACTCTGGCAGGGTGAGGGACTGAGGCCTGGACTCTGGCAGGGTGGTGGATTGAGGCCTGGGCCCTGGCAGGGTGAGGGACTGAGGCCTGGACTCTGGCAGGGTGAGGGACTGAGGCCTGGACTCTGGCAGGGTGAGGGACTGAGGCCTGGACTCTGGCAGAGTGAGGGACTGAGGCCTGGACTCTGTCAGGGTGAGGGACTGAGGCCTGGACTCTGTCAGGTGAGTGACTGAGTCCTGGATTCTGGCAGGGTGAGGGACTGAGGCCTGGACTCTGGCAGGGTGAGGGACTGAGGCCTGGACTCTGGCAGGGTGGTGGATTGAGGCCTGGGCCCTGGAAGGGTGAGGACTGAGGCTTGGACTCTGGCAGGGTGAGGGACTGAGGCCTGGACTCTGGCAGGGTGAGGGACTGAGGCCTGGATTCTGGCAGGGTGAGGGACTGAGGCCTGGACTCTGGCAGGGTGAGGGACTGAGGCCTGGACTCTGGCAGGGTGAGGGACTGAGGCCTGGACTCTGGCAGGGTGAGGGACTGAGGCCTGGACTCTGGCAGAGTGAGGGACTGAGGCCTGGGCTCTGTCAGGGTGAGTGACTGAGTCCTGGACTCTGTCAGGGTGAGGGACTGAGGCCTGGACTCTGGCAGGGTGGTGGATTGAGGCCTGGGCCCTGGCAGGGTGAGGGACTGAGGCCTGGACTCTGGCAGGGTGAGGGACTGAGGCCTGGACTCTGGCAGGGTGAGGGACTGAGGCCTGGACTCTGGCAGAGTGAGGGACTGAGGCCTGGACTCTGGCAGGGTGAGGGACTGAGGCCTGGACTCTGGGAGGGTGAGGGACTGAGACCTGGACTCTGGCAGGGTGGTGGATTGAGGCCTGGGCCCTGGCAGGGTGAGGGACTGAGGCCTGGACTCTGGCAGGGTGAGGGACTGAGGCCTGGACTCTGGCAGGGTGAGGGACTGAGGCCTGGACTCTGGCAGAGTGAGGGACTGAGGCCTGGACTCTGTCAGGGTGAGTGACTGAGTCCTGGATTCTGGCAGGGTGAGGGACTGAGGCCTGGACTCTGGCAGGGTGAGGGACTGAGGCCTGGACTCTGGCAGGGTGGTGGATTGAGGCCTGGGCCCTGGAAGGGTGAGGGACTGAGGCTTGGACTCTGGCAGGGTGAGGGACTGAGGCCTGAACTCTGGCAGGGTGAGGGACTGAGGCCTGGACTCTGTCAGGGTGAGTGACTGAGTCCTGGATTCTGGCAGGGTGAGGGACTGAGGCCTGGACTCTGGCAGGGTGAGGGACTCAGGCCTGGACTCTGGCAGGGTGAGGGACTCAGGCCTGGACTCTGGCAGGGTGAGTGACTGAGGCCTGGACTCTGGCAGGGTGAGGGACTGAAGCCTGGACTTTGGCAGGGTGAGGGACTGAGGCCTGGACTCTGTCAGGGTGAGTGACTGAGTCCTGGATTCTGGCAGGGTGAGGGACTGAGGCCTGGACTCTGGCAGGGTGAGTGACTGAGTCCTGGATTCTGGCAGGGTGAAGGACTCAGGCCTGGACTCTGGCAGGGTGAGGGACTCAGGCTTGGACTCTGGCAGGGTGAGGGACTGAGGCCTGGACTCTGGCAGGGTGGTGGATTGAGGCCTGGGCCCTGGCAGGGTGAGGGACTGAGGCCTGGGGTCTGGCAGGGTGAGGGACTGAGGCCTGGACTCTGGCAGGGTGAGGGACTGAGGCCTGGACTCTGGCAGAGTGAGGGACTGAGGCCTGGACTCTGTCAGGGTGAGGGACTGAGGCCTGGACTCTGTCAGAGTGAGTGACTGAGTCCTGGATTCTGGCAGGGTGAGGGACTGAGGCCTGGACTCTGGCAGGTTGAGGGACTGAGGCCTGGACTCTGGCAGGGTGGTGGATTGAGGCCTGGGCCCTGGAAGGGTGAGGACTGAGGCTTGGACTCTGGCAGGGTGAGGGACTGAGGCCTGGACTCTGGCAGGGTGAGGGACTGAGGCCTGGATTCTGGCAGGGTGAGGGACTGAGGCCTGGACTCTGGCAGGGTGAGGGACTGAGGCCTGGACTCTGGCAGGGTGAGGGACTGAGGCCTGGACTCTGGCAGGGTGAGGGACTGAGGCCTGGACTCTGGCAGAGTGAGGACTGAGGCCTGGGCTCTGTCAGGGTGAGTGACTGAGTCCTGGACTCTGTCAGGGTGAGGGACTGAGGCCTGGACTCTGGCAGGGTGGTGGATTGAGGCCTGGGCCCTGGCAGGGTGAGGGACTGAGGCCTGGACTCTGGCAGGGTGAGGGACTGAGGCCTGGACTCTGGCAGGGTGAGGGACTGAGGCCTGGACTCTGGCAGAGTGAGGGACTGAGGCCTGGACTCTGGCAGGGTGAGGGACTGAGGCCTGGACTCTGGGAGGGTGAGGGACTGAGACCTGGACTCTGGGAGGGTGAGGGACTGAGGCCTGGACTATGGCAGGGTGAGGGACTGAGGCCTGGACTCTGGCAGGGTGAGGGACTGAGGCCTGGACTCTGGCAGGGTGAAGGACTCAGGCCTGGACTCTGGCAGGGTGAGTGACTGAGGCCTGGACTCTGGCAGGGTGAGGGACTGAGGCCTGGACTCTGGCAGGGTGAGGGACTGAGGCCTGGGCTCTGGCAGGGTGAAGGACTGAGGCCTGGACTCTGGCAGGGTGGTGGATTGAGGCCTGGGCCCTGGCAGGGTGAGGGACTGAGGCCTGGACTCTGGCAGGGTGAGGGACTCAGGCTCGGACTCTGGCAGGGTGAGGGACTGAGGCCTGGACTCTGGCAGAGTGAGGGACTGAGGCCTGGGCTCTGTCAGGGTGAGTGACTGAGGCCTGGACTCTGTCAGGGTGAGGGACTGAGGCCTGGACTCTGGCAGAGTGAGGGACTGAGGCCTGGGCTCTGTCAGGGTGAGGGACTGAGGCCTGGACTCTGTCAGGGTGAGGGACTGAGGCCTGGACTCTGTCAGGGTGAGGGACTGAGGCCTGGACTCTGTCAGGGTGAGTGACTGAGGCCTGGATTCTGGCAGGGTGAGGGACTGAGGCCTGGACTCTGGCAGGGTGAGGGACTGAGGCCTGGACTCTGGCAGGGTGAAGGACTCAGGCCTGGAATCTGGCAGGGTGAGTGACTGAGAACTGGACTCTGGCAGGGTGAGGGACTGAGGCCTGGACTCTGGCAGGGTGAAGGACTCAGGCCTGGAATCTGGCAGGGTGAGTGACTGAGGCCTGGACTCTGGCAGGGTGAGGGACTGAGGCCTGGACTCTGGCAGGGTGAGGGACTGAGGCCTGGACTCTGGCAGGGTGAGGGACTGAGGCCTGGACTCTGGCAGGGTGAGGGACTGAGGCCTGGACTCTGGCAGGGTGAGGGACTGAGGCCTGGGCTCTGGCAGGGAGGGACTGAGGCCTGGACTCTGGCAGGGTGAGGGACTGAGGCCTGGACTCTGGGAGGGTGAGGGACTGAGGCCTGGACTCTGGCAGGGTGAGGGACTGAGGCCTGGACTCTGGCAGGGTGAGGACTGAGGCCTGGACTCTGGCAGGGTGAGGGACTGAGGCCTGGACTCTGGCAGAGTGAGGGACTGAGGCCTGGGCTCTGTCAGGGTGAGTGACTGAGTCCTGGACTCTGTCAGGGTGAGGGACTGAGGCCTGGACTCTGGCAGGGTGGTGGATTGAGGCCTGGGCCCTGGCAGGGTGAGGGACTGAGGCCTGGACTCTGGCAGGGTGAGGGACTGAGGCCTGGACTCTGGCAGGGTGAGGGACTGAGGCCTGGACTCTGGCAGAGTGAGGGACTGAGGCCTGGACTCTGTCAGGGTGAGTGACTGAGTCCTGGATTCTGGCAGGGTGAGGGACTGAGGCCTGGACTCTGGCAGGGTGAGGGACTGAGGCCTGGACTCTGGCAGGGTGAGGGACTGATTAGGCCTGGACTCTGGCAGGGTGAGGGACTGAGGCCTGGACTCTGGCAGAGTGAGGGACTGAGGCCTGGACTCTGTCAGGGTGAGTGACTGAGTCCTGGATTCTGGCAGGGTGAGGGACTGAGGCCTGGACTCTGGCAGGGTGAGGGACTGAGGCCTGGACTCTGGCAGGTGGTGGATTGAGGCCTGGGCCCTGGAAGGGTGAGGGACTGAGGCTTGGACTCTGGCAGGGTGAGGGACTGAGGCCTGGACTCTGTCAGGGTGAGGGACTGAGGCCTGGACTCTGTCAGGGTGAGTGACTGAGTCCTGGATTCTGGCAGGGTGAGGGACTGAGGCCTGGACTCTGGCAGGGTGAGGGACTCAGGCTTGGACTCTGGCAGGGTGAGGACTCAGGCCTGGACTCTGGCAGGGTGAGTGACTGAGGCCTGGACTCTGGCAGGGTGAGGGACTGAAGCCTGGACTTTGGCAGGGTGAGGACTGAGGCCTGGGCTCTGGCAGGGTGAGGGACTGAGGCCTGGACTCTGGCAGGGTGAGGGACTGAGGCCTGGGCCCTGGCAGGGTGAGGGACTGAGGCCTGGACTCTGGCATGGTGGTGGACTGAGGCCTGGGCCCTGGAAGGGTGAGGGACTGAGGCCTGGACTCTGGCAGGGTGAGGGACTGAGGCCTGGACTCTGTCAGGGTGAGGACTGAGGCCTGGACTCTGGCAGGGTGAGGGACTGAGGCCTGGACTCTGGCAGGGTGAGGGACTGAGGCCTGGACTCTGGCAGGGTGAGGACTGAGGCCTGGACTCTGGCAGGGTGAGGGACTGAGGCCTGGACTCTGGCAGGGTGAGGGACTGAGGCCTGGACTGAGGCCTGGACTCAGGGTGAGGGACTGAGGCCTGGACTCTGGCAGAGTGAGGGACTGAGGCCTGGACTCTGGCAGGGTGAGGGACTGAGGCCTGGACTCTGGCAGGGTGAGGGACTGAGGCCTGGACTCTGGCAGGGTGGTGGATTGAGGCCTGGGCCCTGGCAGGGTGAGGGACTGAGGCCTGGACTCTGGCAGGGTGAGGGGACTGAGGCCTGGACTCTGGCAGGGTGAGGGACTGAGGCCTGGACTCTGGCAGGGTGAGGGACTGAGGCCTGGACTCTGGCAGGGTGAGGGTGAGAGTCCTGGACTCTGGCAGGGTGAGGGACTGAGGCCTGGACTCTGGCAGGGTGGTGGATTGAGGCCTGGGCCCTGGAAGGGTGAGGGACTGAGGCTTGGACTCTGGCAGGGTGAGGGACTGAGGCCTGAACTCTGGCAGGGTGAGGGACTGAGGCCTGGACTCTGTCAGGGTGAGGGACTGAGTCCTGGATTCTGGCAGGGTGAGGGACTGAGGCCTGGACTCTGGCAGGGTGAGGGACTCAGGCCTGGACTCTGGCAGGGTGAGGGACTCAGGCCTGGACTCTGGCAGGGTGAGTGACTGAGGCCTGGACTCTGGCAGGGTGAGGGACTGAAGCCTGGACTTTGGCAGGGTGAGGGACTGAGGCCTGGACTCTGTCAGGGTGAGGACTGAGGCCTGGGCTCTGGCAGGGTGAGGGACTGAGGCCTGGACTCTGGCAGGGTGAGGGACTGAGGCCTGGGCCCTGGCAGGGTGAGGGACTGAGGCCTGGACTCTGGCAGGGTGAGGGACTGAGGCCTGGACTCTGGCAGGGTGAGGGACTCAGGCTTGGACTCTGGCAGGGTGAGGGACTGAGGCCTGGACTCTGGCAGGGTGGTGGATTGAGGCCTGGGCCCTGGCAGGGTGAGGGACTGAGGCCTGGGGTCTGGCAGGGTGAGGGTCTGAGGCCTGGACTCTGGCAGGGTGAGGGACTGAGGCCTGGACTCTGGCAGAGTGAGGGACTGAGGCCTGGACTCTGTCAGGGTGAGGGACTGAGGCCTGGACTCTGTCAGGGTGAGTGACTGAGTCCTGGATTCTGGCAGGGTGAGGGACTGAGGCTTGGACTCTGGCAGGTTGAGGGACTGAGGCCTGGACTCTGGCAGGGTGGTGGATTGAGGCCTGGGCCCTGGAAGGGTGAGGGACTGAGGCTTGGACTCTGGCAGGGTGAGGGACTGAGGCCTGGACTCTGGCAGGGTGAGGGACTGAGGCCTGGATTCTGGCAGGGTGAGGGACTGAGGCCTGGACTCTGGCAGGGTGAGGGACTGAGGCCTGGACTCTGGCAGGGTGAGGGACTGAGGCCTGGACTCTGGCAGGGTGAGGACTGAGGCCTGGACTCTGGCAGAGTGAGGGACTGAGGCCTGGGCTCTGTCAGGGTGAGTGACTGAGTCCTGGACTCTGTCAGGGTGAGGGACTGAGGCCTGGACTCTGGCAGGGTGGTGGATTGAGGCCTGGGCCCTGGCAGGGTGAGGGACTGAGGCCTGGACTCTGGCAGGGTGAGGGACTGAGGCCTGGACTCTGGCAGGGTGAGGGACTGAGGCCTGGACTCTGGCAGAGTGAGGGACTGAGGCCTGGGCTCTGTCAGGGTGAGTGACTGAGTCCTGGACTCTGTCAGGGTGAGGGACTGAGGCCTGGACTCTGGCAGGGTGGTGGACTGAGGCCTGGGCTCTGGCAGGGTGAGGGACTGAGGCCTGGACTCTGGCAGGGTGAGGGACTGAGGCCTGGACTCTGGCAGGGTGAGGGACTGAGGCCTGGACTCTGTCAGGGTGAGGGACTGAGGCCTGGACTCTGTCAGGGTGAGGGACTGAGGCCTGGACTCTGGCAGGGTGAGGGACTGAGGCCTGGACTCTGGCAGGGTGAGGGACTCAGGCCTGGACTCTGGCAGGGTGGGACTGAGGCCTGGACTCTGGCAGGGTGAGGACTGAGGCCTGGACTCTGGCAGGGTGAGGGACTGAGGCCTGGACTCTGGCAGGGTGAGGCCTGAGGCCTGGACTCTGGCAGGGTGAGGGACTGAGGCCTGGACTCTGGCAGGGTGAGGGTGAGTGACTGAGGCCTGGACTCTGGCAGGGTGAGGACTGAGGCCTGGACTCTGGCAGGGTGAGGGACTGAGGCCTGGACTCTGGCAGGGTGGTGGATTGAGGCCTGGGCCCTGGCAGGGTGAGGGACTGAGGCCTGGACTCTGGCAGGGTGAGGGACTGAGGCCTGGACTCTGGCAGGGTGAGGGACTGAGGCCTGGACTCTGGCAGAGTGAGGGACTGAGGCCTGGACTCTGGCAGGGTGAGTGACTGAGCCTGGACTCTGGCAGGGTGAGGGACTGAGGCCTGGACTCTGGCAGGGTGAGGGACTGAGGCCTGGGCTCTGGCAGGGTGAGGGACTGAGGCCTGGACTCTGGCAGGGTGAGGGACTGAGGCCTGGACTCTGGCAGGGTGAGGGACTGAGGCCTGGACTCTGGCAGGGTGAGGGACTGAGGCCTGGACTCTGGCAGGGTGAGGGACTGAGGCCTGGACTCTGGCAGGGTGGTGGATTGAGGCCTGGGCCCTGGCAGGGTGAGGACTGAGGCCTGGACTCTGGCAGGGTGAGGACTGAGGCCTGGACTCTGGCAGGGTGAGGGACTGAGGCCTGGACTCTGGCAGAGTGAGGACTGAGGCCTGGGCTCTGTCAGGGTGAGGACTGAGGCCTGGACTCTGGCAGGGTGAGGGACTGAGGCCTGGACTCTGGCAGGGTGAAGGAGGCCTGGATCTGGCAGGGTGAGTGACTGGCCTGGACTCTGGCAGGGTGAGGGACTGAGGCCTGGACTCTGGCAGGGTGAGTGACTGAGGCCTGGACTCTGGCAGGTGAGGGACTGAGGCCTGGACTCTGGCAGGGTGAGGGACTGAGGCCTGGACTCTGGCAGGGTGAGGGACTGAGGCCTGGACTCTGGCAGGGTGAGGGACTGAGGCCTGGACTCTGGCAGGGTGAGGGACTGAGGCCTGGACTCTGGCAGGGTGAGGGACTGAGGCCTGGGCTCTGGCAGGGTAAGGGACTGAGGCCTGGACTCTGGCAGGGTGAGGGACTGAGGCCTGGACTCTGGCAGGGTGAGGGACTGAGGCCTGGACTCTGGCAGGGTGAGGGACTGAGGCCTGGACTCTGGCAGGGTGAGGACTGAGGCCTGGACTCTGGCAGGGTGAGGGACTGAGGCCTGGACTCTGGCAGAGTGAGGGACTGAGGCCTGGGCTCTGTCAGGGTGAGTGACTGAGTCCTGGACTCTGTCAGGGTGAGGGACTGAGGCCTGGACTCTGGCAGGGTGGTGGATTGAGGCCTGGGCCCTGGCAGGGTGAGGGACTGAGGCCTGGACTCTGGCAGGGTGAGGGACTGAGGCCTGGACTCTGGCAGGGTGAGGGACTGAGGCCTGGACTCTGGCAGAGTGAGGGACTGAGGCCTGGACTCTGTCAGGGTGAGTGACTGAGTCCTGGATTCTGGCAGGGTGAGGGACTGAGGCCTGGACTCTGGCAGGGTGAGGGACTGAGGCCTGGACTCTGGCAGGGTGAGGGACTGAGGCCTGGACTCTGGCAGGGTGAGGGACTGAGGCCTGGACTCTGGCAGAGTGAGGACTGACTGAGGCCTGGACTCTGTCAGGGTGAGTGACTGAGTCCTGGATTCTGGCAGGGTGAGGGACTGAGGCCTGGACTCTGGCAGGGTGAGGGACTGAGGCCTGGACTCTGGCAGGTGGTGGATTGAGGCCTGGGCCCTGGAAGGGTGAGGGACTGAGGCTTGGACTCTGGCAGGGTGAGGGACTGAGGCCTGGACTCTGTCAGGGTGAGGGACTGAGGCCTGGACTCTGTCAGGGTGAGTGACTGAGTCCTGGATTCTGGCAGGGTGAGGGACTGAGGCCTGGACTCTGGCAGGGTGAGGGACTCAGGCCTGGACTCTGGCAGGGTGAGGACTCAGGCCTGGACTCTGGCAGGGTGAGTGACTGAGGCCTGGACTCTGGCAGGGTGAGGGACTGAAGCCTGGACTTTGGCAGGGTGAGGGACTGAGGCCTGGACTCTGGCAGAGTGAGGGACTGAGGCCTGGGCTCTGGCAGGGTGAGGGACTGAGGCCTGGACTCTGGCAGGGTGAGGGACTGAGGCCTGGGCCCTGGCAGGGTGAGGGACTGAGGCCTGGACTCTGGCATGGTGGTGGATTGAGGCCTGGGCCCTGGAAGGGTGAGGGACTGAGGCTTGGACTCTGGCAGGGTGAGGGACTGAGGCCTGGACTCTGTCAGGGTGAGGGACTGAGGCCTGGACTCTGGCAGGGTGAGGGACTGAGGCCTGACTCTGGCAGGGTGAGGGACTGAGGCCTGGACTCTGGCAGGGTGAGGACTGAGGCCTGGACTCTGGCAGGGTGAGGGACTGAGGCCTGGACTCTGGCAGGGTGAGGGACTGAGGCCTGGACTCTGGCAGGGTGAGGGACTGAGGCCTGGACTCTGGCAGGGTGAGGGACTGAGGCCTGGACTCTGGCAGGGTGAGGGACTGAGGCCTGGACTCTGGCAGGGTGAGGGACTGAGGCCTGGACTCTGGCAGAGTGAGGGACTGAGGCCTGGGCTCTGGCAGGGTGAGGGACTGAGGCCTGGACTCTGGCAGGGTGAGGGACTGAGGCCTGGACTCTGGCAGGGTGAGGGACTGAGGCCTGGACTCTGGCAGGGTGAGGGACTGAGGCCTGGACTCTGGCAGGGTGAGGGACTGAGGCCTGGACTCTGGCAGGGTGAGGGACTGAGGCCTGGACTCTGGCAGGGTGGTGGACTGAGGCCTGGGCCCTGGCAGGGTGAGGGACTGAGGCCTGGACTCTGGCAGGGTGAGGGACTGAGGCCTGGACTCTGGCAGGGTGAGGGACTGAGGCCTGGACTCTGGCAGGTGAGGGACTGAGGCCTGGACTCTGTCAGGGTGAGGACTGAGGCCTGGACTCTGTCAGGGTGAGGACTGAGGCCTGGATTCTGGCAGGGTGAGGGACTGAGGCCTGGACTCTGGCAGGGTGAGGGACTGAGGCCTGGACTCTGGCAGGGAGGGATTGAGGCCTGGGCCCTGGAAGGGTGAGGACTGAGGCTTGGACTCTGGCAGGGTGAGGGACTGAGGCCTGGACTCTGGCAGGGTGAGGGACTGAGGCCTGGACTCTGGCAGGGTGAGGGACTGAGGCCTGGACTCTGGCAGGGTGAGGACTGAGGCCTGGACTCTGGCAGGGTGAGGGACTGAGGCCTGGACTCTGGCAGGGTGAGGGACTGAGGCCTGGACTCTGGCAGGGTGAGGGACTGAGGCCTGGACTCTGGCAGGGTGGTGGACTGAGGCCTGGACTCTGGCAGGGTGAGGGACTGAGGCCTGGACTCTGGCAGGGTGAGGGACTGAGGCCTGGACTCTGGCAGGGTGAGGGACTGAGGCCTGGACTCTGGCAGGGTGAGGACTGAGGCCTGGGCTCTGTCAGGGTGAGTGACTGAGCCTGGACTCTGTCAGGGTGAGGGACTGAGGCCTGGACTCTGGCAGAGTGAGGACTGAGGCCTGGGCTCTGGCAGGGTGAGGGACTGAGGCCTGGACTCTGGCAGGGTGAGGGACTGAGGCCTGGGCCCTGGCAGGGTGAGGGACTGAGGCCTGGACTCTGGCAGGGTGAGGGACTGAGGCCTGGACTCTGGCAGGGTGAGGGACTGAGGCCTGGACTCTGGCAGGGTGAGGGACTGAGGCCTGGACTCTGGCAGGGTGGTGGATTGAGGCCTGGGCCCTGGCAGGGTGAGGGACTGAGGCCTGGGGTCTGGCAGGGTGAGGGACTGAGGCCTGGACTCTGGCAGGGTGAGGGACTGAGGCCTGGACTCTGGCAGAGTGAGGGACTGAGGCCTGGACTCTGTCAGGGTGAGGACTGAGGCCTGGACTCTGTCAGGTGAGTGACTGAGGCCTGGATTCTGGCAGGGTGAGGGACTGAGGCCTGGACTCTGGCAGGGTGAGGGACTGAGGCCTGGACTCTGGCAGGGTGGTGGATTGAGGCCTGGGCCCTGGAAGGGTGAGGGACTGAGGCCTGGACTCTGGCAGGGTGAGGGACTGAGGCTTGGACTCTGGCAGGGTGAGGGATTGAGGCCTGGACTCTGGCAGGGTGAGGGACTGAGGCCTGGACTCTGGCAGGGTGAGGGACTGAGGCCTGGACTCTGGCAGGGTGAGGGACTGAGGCCTGGACTCTGGCAGGGTGAGGGACTGAGGCCTGGACTCTGGCAGGGTGAGGGACTGAGGCCTGGACTCTGGCAGGGTGGTGGATTGAGGCCTGGGCCCTGGCAGGGTGAGGGACTGAGGCCTGGACTCTGGAAGGGTGAGGGACTGAGGCCTGGACTCTGGCAGGGTGAGGGACTGAGGCCTGGACTCTGGCAGAGTGAGGGACTGAGGCCTGGGCTCTGTCAGGGTGAGTGACTGAGTCCTGGACTCTGTCAGGGTGAGGGACTGAGGCCTGGACTCTGGCAGGGTGGTGGATTGAGGCCTGGGCCCTGGCAGGGTGAGGGACTGAGGCCTGGACTCTGGCAGGGTGAGGGACTGAGGCCTGGACTCTGGCAGGGTGAGGGATTGAGGCCTGGACTCTGTCAGGGTGAGGGACTGAGGCCTGGACTCTGGAAGGGTGAGTGACTGAGTCCTGGATTCTGGCAGGGTGAGGGACTGAGGCCTGGACTCTGGCAGGGTGAGGGACTCAGGCCTGGACTCTGGCAGGGTGAGGGACTCAGGCCTGGACTCTGGCAGGGTGAGTGACTGAGGCCTGGACTCTGGCAGGGTGAGTGACTGAAGCCTGGACTCTGGCAGGGTGAGGGACTGAGGCCTGGACTCTGGCAGGGTGAGGGACTGAGGCCTGGACTCTGGCAGGGTGAGGACTCAGGCCTGGACTCTGGCAGGGTGAGTGACTGAGGCCTGGACTCTGGCAGGGTGAGGGACTGAGGCCTGGACTCTGGCAGGGTGAGGGACTGAGGCCTGGACTCTGGCAGGGTGGTGGATTGAGGCCTGGGCCCTGGCAGGGTGAGGGACTGAGGCTTGGACTCTGGCAGGGTGAGGGACTCAGGCCTGGACTCTGGCAGGGTGAGGGACTGAGGCCTGGACTCTGGCAGAGTGAGGAACTGAGGCCTGGGCTCTGTCATGTGAGTGACTGAGTCCTGGACTCTGTCAGGGTGAGGGACTGAGGCCTGGACTCTGGCAGGGTGGTGGATTGAGGCCTGGGCCCTGGCAGGGTGAGGGACTGAGGCCTGGGGTCTGGCAGGGTGAGGGACTGAGGCCTGGACTCTGGCAGGGTGAGTGACTGAGTCCTGGATTCTGGCAGGGTGAGGGACTGAGGCCTGGACTCTGGCAGGTGAGGGACTGAGGCCTGGACTCTGGCAGGGTGGTGGATTGAGGCCTGGGCCCTGGAAGGAGGGTGAGGGACTGAGGCTTGGACTCTGGCAGGGTGAGGGACTGAGGCCTGGACTCTGGCAGGGTGAGGGACTGAGGCCTGGGCTCTGGCAGAGTGAGGAACTGAGGCCTGGGCTCTGTCAGGGTGAGGACTGAGTCCTGGACTCTGGCAGGGTGAGGGACTGAGGCCTGGACTCTGGCAGGGTGAAGGACTCAGGCCTGGAATCTGGCAGGGTGAGTGACTGAGAACTGGACTCTGGCAGGGTGAGTGACTGAGGCCTGGACTCTGGCAGAGTCAGGGACTGAGGCCTGGACTCTGGCAGGGGGAGGGATTGAGGCCTGGACTCTGGCAGGGTGAGGGACTGAGGCCTGGACTCTGGCAGGGTGAGGGACTGAGGCCTGGACTCTGGCAGGGTGAGGGACTGAGGCCTGGACTCTGGCAGGGTGAGGGACTGAGGCCTGGACTCTGGCAGGGTGAGGGACTGAGGCCTGGACTCTGGCAGGGTGAGGGACTGAGGCCTGGACTCTGGGAGGGTGAGGGACTGAGGCCTGGACTCTGGCAGGGTGAGGGACTGAGGCCTGGACTCTGGGAGGGTGAGGGACTGAGGCCTGGACTCTGGCAGGGTGAGGGACTGAGGCCTGGGCTCTGTCAGGGTGAGTGACTGAGTCCTGGACTCTGTCAGGGTGAGTGACTGAGTCCTGGACTCTGTCAGGGTGAGGGCCTGAGGCCTGGACTCTGGCAGGGTGGTGGATTGAGGCCTGGGCCCTGGCAGGGTGAGGGACTGAGGCCTGGGGTCTGGCAGGGTGAGGGACTGAGGCCTGGACTTTGGCAGGGTGAGGGACTGAGGCCTGGACTTTGGCAGGGTGAGGGACTGAGGCCTGGACTCTGTCAGGGTGAGTGACTGAGTCCTGGATTCTGGCAGGGTGAGGGACTGAGGCCTGGACTCTGGCAGGGTGAGGGACTGAGGCCTGGACTCTGGCAGGGTGAGGGACTGAGGCCTGGACTCTGGCAGGGTGAGGGACTGAGGCCTGGACTCTGGCAGAGTGAGGGACTGAGGCCTGGACTCTGTCAGGGTGAGTGACTGAGTCCTGGATTCTGGCAGGGTGAGGGACTGAGGCCTGGACTCTGGCAGGGTGAGGGACTGAGGCCTGGACTCTGGCAGGTGGTGGATTGAGGCCTGGGCCCTGGAAGGGTGAGGGACTGAGGCTTGGACTCTGGCAGGGTGAGGGACTGAGGCCTGGACTCTGTCAGGGTGAGGGACTGAGGCCTGGACTCTGTCAGGGTGAGTGACTGAGTCCTGGATTCTGGCAGGGTGAGGGACTGAGGCCTGGACTCTGGCAGGGTGAGGGACTCAGGCTTGGACTCTGGCAGGGTGAGGGACTCAGGCCTGGACTCTGGCAGGGTGAGTGACTGAGGCCTGGACTCTGGCAGGGTGAGGGACTGAAGCCTGGACTTTGGCAGGGTGAGGGACTGAGGCCTGGACTCTGGCAGAGTGAGGGACTGAGGCCTGGGCTCTGGCAGGGTGAGGGACTGAGGCCTGGACTCTGGCAGGGTGAGGGACTGAGGCCTGGGCCCTGGCAGGGTGAGGGACTGAGGCCTGGACTCTGGCATGGTGGTGGATTGAGGCCTGGGCCCTGGAAGGGTGAGGGACTGAGGCTTGGACTCTGGCAGGGTGAGGGACTGAGGCCTGGACTCTGTCAGGGTGAGGGACTGAGGCCTGGACTCTGGCAGGGTGAGGGACTGAGGCCTGGATTCTGGCAGGGTGAGGGACTGAGGCCTGGACTCTGGCAGGGTGAGGGACTGAGGCCTGGACTCTGGCAGGGTGAGGGACTGAGGCCTGGACTCTGGCAGGGTGAGGGACTGAGGCCTGGACTCTGGCAGGGTGAGGGACTGAGGCCTGGACTCTGGCAGAGTGAGGGACTGAGGCCTGGGCTCTGTCAGGGTGAGGACTGAGTCCTGGACTCTGGCAGGGTGAGGGACTGAGGCCTGGACTCTGGCAGGGTGGTGGATTGAGGCCTGGGCCCTGGCAGGGTGAGGGACTGAGGCCTGGACTCTGGCAGGGTGAGGGACTGAGGCCTGGACTCTGGCAGGGTGAGGGACTGAGGCCTGGACTCTGGCAGAGTGAGGACTGAGGCCTGGGCTCTGTCAGGGTGAGTGACTGAGTCCTGGACTCTGGCAGGGTGAGGGACTGAGGCCTGGACTCTGGCAGGGTGAAGGACTGAGGCCTGGCTCTGGCAGGGTGAGTGACTGAGAACTGGACTCTGGCAGGGTGAGGGACTGAGGCCTGGACTCTGGCAGGGTGAGGACTGAGGCCTGGACTCTGGCAGAGTCAGGGGGACTGAGGCCTGGACTCTGGCAGGGGAGGGACTGAGGCCTGGACTCTGGCAGGGTGAGGGACTGAGGCCTGGACTCTGGCAGGGTGAGGGACTGAGGCCTGGACTCTGGCAGGGTGAGGGACTGAGGCCTGGACTCTGGCAGGGTGAGGGACTGAGGCCTGGACTCTGGCAGGGTGAGGGACTGAGGCCTGGACTCTGGCAGGGTGAGGGACTGAGGCCTGGACTCTGGCAGGGTGAGGACTGAGGCCTGGACTCTGGCAGGGTGAGGGACTGAGGCCTGGACTCTGGCAGGGTGAGGGACTGAGGCCTGGACTCTGGCAGGGTGAGGGACTGAGGCCTGGACTCTGGCAGAGTGAGGGACTGAGGCCTGGGCTCTGTCAGGGTGAGTGACTGAGCCTGGACTCTGTCAGGGTGAGGACTGAGGCCTGGACTCTGGCAGGGTGGTGGATTGAGGCCTGGGCCCTGGCAGGGTGAGGGACTGAGGCCTGGACTCTGGCAGGGTGAGGACTGAGTCCTGGATTCTGGCAGGGTGAGGGACTGAGGCCTGGACTCTGGCAGGGTGAGGGACTGAGGCCTGGACTCTGGCAGGGTGAGGGACTGAGGCCTGGACTCTGGCAGGGTGAGGGACTGAGGCCTGGACTCTGGCAGAGTGAGGGACTGAGGCCTGGACTCTGTCAGGGTGAGTGACTGAGTCCTGGATTCTGGCAGGGTGAGGGACTGAGGCCTGGACTCTGGCAGGGTGAGGGACTGAGGCCTGGACTCTGGCAGGTGGTGGATTGAGGCCTGGGCCCTGGAAGGGTGAGGGACTGAGGCTTGGACTCTGGCAGGGTGAGGGACTGAGGCCTGGACTCTGTCAGGGTGAGGGACTGAGGCCTGGACTCTGTCAGGGTGAGTGACTGAGTCCTGGATTCTGGCAGGGTGAGGGACTGAGGCCTGGACTCTGGCAGGGTGAGGGACTCAGGCTTGGACTCTGGCAGGGTGAGGGACTCAGGCCTGGACTCTGGCAGGGTGAGTGACTGAGGCCTGGACTCTGGCAGGGTGAGGGACTGAAGCCTGGACTTTGGCAGGGTGAGGGACTGAGGCCTGGACTCTGGCAGAGTGAGGGACTGAGGCCTGGGCTCTGGCAGGGTGAGGGACTGAGGCCTGGACTCTGGCAGGGTGAGGGACTGAGGCCTGGCCCTGGCAGGGTGAGGGACTGAGGCCTGGACTCTGGCATGGTGGTGGATTGAGGCCTGGGCCCTGGAAGGGTGAGGGACTGAGGCTTGGACTCTGGCAGGGTGAGGGACTGAGGCCTGGACTCTGTCAGGGTGAGGGACTGAGGCCTGGACTCTGGCAGGGTGAGGGACTGAGGCCTGGATTCTGGCAGGGTGAGGGACTGAGGCCTGGACTCTGGCAGGGTGAGGGACTGAGGCCTGGACTCTGGCAGGGTGAGGGACTGAGGCCTGGACTCTGGCAGGGTGAGGGACTGAGGCCTGGACTCTGGCAGGGTGAGGGACTGAGGCCTGGACTCTGGCAGGGTGAGGGACTGAGGCCTGGACTCTGGCAGAGTGAGGGACTGAGGCCTGGGCTCTGTCAGGGTGAGTGACTGAGTCCTGGACTCTGGCAGGGTGAGGGACTGAGGCCTGGACTCTGGCAGGGTGGTGGATTGAGGCCTGGGCCCTGGCAGGGTGAGGGACTGAGGCCTGGACTCTGGCAGGGTGAGGGACTGAGGCCTGGACTCTGGCAGGGTGAGGGACTGAGGCCTGGACTCTGGCAGAGTGAGGGACTGAGGCCTGGACTCTGTCAGGGTGAGTGACTGAGTCCTGGATTCTGGCAGGGTGAGGGACTGAGGCCTGGACTCTGGCAGGGTGAGGGACTGAGGCCTGGACTCTGGCAGGTGGTGGATTGAGGCCTGGGCCCTGGAAGGGTGAGGGACTGAGGCTTGGACTCTGGCAGGGTGAGGGACTGAGGCCTGGACTCTGTCAGGGTGAGGGACTGAGGCCTGGACTCTGTCAGGGTGAGTGACTGAGTCCTGGATTCTGGCAGGGTGAGGGACTGAGGCCTGGACTCTGGCAGGGTGAGGGACTCAGGCTTGGACTCTGGCAGGGTGAGGGACTCAGGCCTGGACTCTGGCAGGGTGAGGACTGAGGCCTGGACTCTGGCAGGGTGAGGGACTGAAGCCTGGACTTTGGCAGGGTGAGGGACTGAGGCCTGGACTCTGGCAGAGTGAGGGACTGAGGCCTGGGCTCTGGCAGGGTGAGGGACTGAGGCCTGGACTCTGGCATGGTGGTGGATTGAGGCCTGGGCCCTGGCAGGGTGAGGGACTGAGGCTTGGACTCTGGCAGGGTGAGGGACTGAGGCCTGGACTCTGTCAGGGTGAGGGACTGAGGCCTGGACTCTGGCAGGGTGAGGGACTGAGGCCTGGATTCTGGCAGGGTGAGGGACTGAGGCCTGGACTCTGGCAGGGTGAGGGACTGAGGCCTGGACTCTGGCAGGGTGAGGGACTGAGGCCTGGACTCTGGCAGGGTGAGGGACTGAGGCCTGGACTCTGTCAGGGTGAGGGACTGAGGCCTGGACTCTGGCAGGGTGAGGGACTGAGGCCTGGACTCTGGCAGAGTGAGGGACTGAGGCCTGGGCTCTGTCAGGGTGAGTGACTGAGGCCTGGACTCTGGAAGGGTGAGGGACTGAGGCCTGGACTCTGGCAGGGTGGTGGATTGAGGCCTGGGCCCTGGCAGGGTGAGGGACTGAGGCCTGGACTCTGGCAGGGTGAGGGACTGAGGCCTGGACTCTGGCAGGGTGAGGGACTGAGGCCTGGACTCTGGCAGAGTGAGGGACTGAGGCCTGGACTCTGTCAGGGTGAGTGACTGAGTCCTGGATTCTGGCAGGGTGAGGGACTGAGGCCTGGACTCTGGCAGGGTGAGGGACTGAGGCCTGGACTCTGGCAGGGTGGTGGATTGAGGCCTGGGCCCTGGAAGGGTGAGGGACTGAGGCTTGGACTCTGGCAGGGTGAGGGACTGAGGCCTGAACTCTGGCAGGGTGAGGGACTGAGGCCTGGACTCTGTCAGGGTGAGTGACTGAGTCCTGGATTCTGGCAGGGTGAGGGACTGAGGCCTGGACTCTGGCAGGGTGAGGGACTCAGGCTTGGACTCTGGCAGGGTGAGGGACTCAGGCCTGGACTCTGGCAGGGTGAGTGACTGAGGCCTGGACTCTGGCAGGGTGAGGGACTGAAGCCTGGACTTTGGCAGGGTGAGGGACTGAGGCCTGGACTCTGGCAGAGTGAGGGACTGAGGCCTGGGCTCTGGCAGGGTGAGGGACTGAGGCCTGGACTCTGGCAGGGTGAGGGACTGAGGCCTGGGCCCTGGCTGGCAGGGTGAGGGACTGAGGCCTGGACTCTGGCAGGGTGAGGGACTGAGGCCTGGACTCTGGCAGGGTGGTGGATTGAGGCCTGGGCCCTGGCAGGGTGAGGGACTGAGGCCTGGGCCCTGGAAGGGTGAGGGACTGAGGCTTGGACTCTGGCAGGGTGAGGGACTGAGGCCTGGACTCTGTCAGGGTGAGGGACTGAGGCCTGGACTCTGTCAGGGTGAGGGACTGAGGCCTGGACTCTGTCAGAGTGAGTGACTGAGTCCTGGATTCTGGCAGGGTGAGGGACTGAGGCCTGGACTCTGGCAGGTTGAGGGACTGAGGCCTGGACTCTGGCAGGGTGGTGGATTGAGGCCTGGGCCCTGGAAGGGTGAGGGACTGAGGCTTGGACTCTGGCAGGGTGAGGGACTGAGGCCTGGACTCTGTCAGGGTGAGGGACTGAGGCCTGGACTCTGGCAGGGTGAGGGACTGAGGCCTGGACTCTGGCAGAGTGAGGGACTGAGGCCTGGGCTCTGTCAGGGTGAGTGACTGAGGCCTGGACTCTGTCAGGGTGAGGGACTGAGGCCTGGACTCTGGCAGAGTGAGGACTGAGGCCTGGGCTCTGTCAGGGTGAGTGACTGAGTCCTGGACTCTGTCAGGGTGAGGGACTGAGGCCTGGACTCTGGCAGGGTGGTGGATTGAGGCCTGGGCCCTGGCAGGGTGAGGGACTGAGGCCTGGACTCTGGCAGGGTGAGGGACTGAGGCCTGGACTCTGGCAGGGTGAGGGCCTGAGGCCTGGACTCTGGCAGAGTGAGGGACTGAGGCCTGGGCTCTGTCAGGGTGAGTGACTGAGGCCTGGACTCTGGAAGGGTGAGGGACTGAGGCCTGGACTCTGGCAGGGTGGTGGATTGAGGCCTGGGCCCTGGCAGGGTGAGGGACTGAGGCCTGGACTCTGGAAGGGTGAGGGACTGAGGCTTGGACTCTGGCAGGGTGAGGGATTGAGGCCTGGACTCTGTCAGGGTGAGTGACTGAGTCCTGGATTCTGGCAGGGTGAGGGACTGAGGCCTGGACTCTGGCAGGGTGAGGGACTCAGGCTTGGACTCTGGCAGGGTGAGGGACTCAGGCCTGGACTCTGGCAGGGTGAGTGACTGAGGCCTGGACTCTGGCAGGGTGAGTGACTGAAGCCTGGACTCTGGCAGGGTGAGGGACTGAGGCCTGGACTCTGGCAGGGTGAGGGACTGAGGCCTGGACTCTGGCAGGGTGAAGGACTCAGGCCTGGACTCTGGCAGGGTGAGTGACTGAGGCCTGGACTCTGGCAGGGTGAAGGACTGAGGCCTGGACTCTGGCAGGGTGGTGGATTGAGGCCTGGGCCCTGGCAGGGTGAGGGACTGAGGCCTGGACTCTGGCAGGGTGAGGGACTCAGGCTCGGACTCTGGCAGGGTGAGGGACTGAGGCCTGGACTCTGGCAGAGTGAGGAACTGAGGCCTGGGCTCTGTCAGGGTGAGTGACTGAGGCCTGGACTCTGGCAGGGTGGTGGATTGAGGCCTGGGCCCTGGCAGGGTGAGGGACTGAGGCCTGGGGTCTGGCAGGGTGAGGGACTGAGGCCTGGACTCTGGCAGGGTGAGTGACTGAGTCCTGGATTCTGGCAGGGTGAGGGACTGAGGCCTGGACTCTGGCAGGGTGAGGGACTGAGGCCTGGACTCTGGCAGGGTGAGTGACTGAGTCCTGGATTCTGGCAGGGTGAGGGACTGAGGCCTGGACTCTGGCAGGTTGAGGGACTGAGGCCTGGACTCTGGCAGGGTGGTGGATTGAGGCCTGGGCCCTGGAAGGGTGAGGGACTGAGGCTTGGACTCTGGCAGGGTGAGGGACTGAGGCCTGGACTCTGTCAGGGTGAGGGACTGAGGCCTGGACTCTGGCAGGGTGAGGGACTGAGGCCTGGACTCTGGCAGGGTGAGGGACTGAGTCCTGGATTCTGTCAGGGTGAGGGACTGAGGCCTGGACTCTGGCAGGGTGAGGGACTGAGGCCTGGACTCTGGCAGGGTGAGGGACTGAGGCCTGGACTCTGGCAGGGTGAGGGACTGAGGCCTGGACTCTGGCAGGGTGAGTGACTGAGGCCTGGACTCTGGCAGGGTGAGTGACTGAGGCCTGGACTCTGGCAGGGTGAGGGACTGAGGCCTGGACTCTGGCAGAGTGAGGGACTGAGGCCTGGGCTCTGTCAGGGTGAGTGACTGAGGCCTGGACTCTGGAAGGGTGAGGGACTGAGGCCTGGACTCTGGCAGGGTGGTGGATTGAGGCCTGGGCCCTGGCAGGGTGAGGGACTGAGGCCTGGACTCTGGCAGGGTGAGGGACTGAGGCCTGGACTCTGGCAGGGTGAGGGACTGAGGCCTGGACTCTGGCAGAGTGAGGGACTGAGGCCTGGGCTCTGTCAGGGTGAGTGACTGAGTCCTGGACTCTGTCAGGGTGAGGGACTGAGGCCTGGACTCTGGCAGGGTGGTGGATTGAGGCCTGGGCCCTGGCAGGGTGAGGGACTGAGGCCTGGACTCTGGAAGGGTGAGGGACTGAGGCTTGGACTCTGGCAGGGTGAGGGATTGAGGCCTGGACTCTGTCAGGGTGAGGACTGAGGCCTGGACTCTGTCAGGGTGAGTGACTGAGTCCTGGATTCTGGCAGGGTGAGGGACTGAGGCCTGGACTCTGGCAGGGTGAGGGACTCAGGCTTGGACTCTGGCAGGGTGAGGGACTCAGGCCTGGACTCTGGCAGGGTGAGTGACTGAGGCCTGGACTCTGGCAGGGTGAGTGACTGAAGCCTGGACTCTGGCAGGGTGAGGGACTGAGGCCTGGACTCTGGCAGGGTGAGTGACTGAGTCCTGGATTCTGGCAGGGTGAAGGACTCAGGCCTGGACTCTGGCAGGGTGAGGGACTGAGGCCTGGGCTCTGGCAGGGTGAAGGACTGAGGCCTGGACTCTGGCAGGGTGGTGGATTGAGGCCTGGGCCCTGGCAGGGTGAGGGACTGAGGCCTGGACTCTGGCAGGGTGAGGGACTCAGGCTCGGACTCTGGCAGGGTGAGGGACTGAGGCCTGGACTCTGGCAGAGTGAGGAACTGAGGCCTGGGCTCTGTCAGGGTGAGTGACTGAGGCCTGGGCTCTGGCACGGTGAAGGACTGAGGCCTGGACTCTGGCAGGGTGGTGGACTGAGGCCTGGACTCTGGAAGGGTGAGGGACTGAGGCCTGGGGTCTGGCAGGGTGAGGGACTGAGGCCTGGACTCTGGCAGGGTGAGTGACTGAGTCCTGGATTCTGGCAGGATGAGGGACTGAGGCCTGGACTCTGGCAGGTTGAGGGACTGAGGCCTGGACTCTGGCAGGGTGGTGGATTGAGGCCTGGGCCCTGGTAGGGTGAGGGACTGAGGCTTGGACTCTGGCAGGGTGAGGGACTGAGGCCTGGACTCTGTCAGGGTGAGGGACTGAGGCCTGGACTCTGGCAGGGTGAGGGACTGAGGCCTGGATTCTGGCAGGGTGAGGGACTGAGGCCTGGACTCTGGCAGGGTGAGGGACTGAGGCCTGGACTCTGGCAGGGTGAGGGACTGAGGCCTGGACTCTGGCAGAGTGAGGGACTGAGGCCTGGGCTCTGTCAGGGTGAGTGACTGAGTCCTGGACTCTGTCAGGGTGAGTGACTGAGGCCTGGACTCTGGCAGGGTGGTGGATTGAGGCCTGGGCCCTGGCAGGGTGAGGGACTGAGGCCTGGACTCTGGCAGGGTGAGGGACTCAGGCTTGGACTCTGGCAGGGTGAGGGACTCAGGCCTGGACTCTGGCAGGGTGAGTGACTGAGGCCTGGACTCTGGCAGGGTGAGGGACTGAGGCCTGGGCTCTGGCAGGGTGAAGGACTGAGGCCTGGACTCTGGCAGGGTGGTGGATTGAGGCCTGGGCCCTGGCAGAGTGAGGGACTGAGGCCTGGGCCCCTGGCAGGGTAAGGGACTGAGGCCTGGACTCTGGCAGGGTGAGGGACTGAGGCCTGGACTCTGGCAGGGTGAGGGACTGAGTCCTGGATTCTGTCAGGGTGAGGGACTGAGGCCTGGGGTCTGGCAAGGTGAGGGACTGAGGCCTGGACTCTGGCAGGGTGAGGACTGAGTCCTGGATTCTGGCAGGGTGAGGGACTGAGGCCTGGGCTCTGGCAGAGTGAGGGACTGAGGCCTGGACTCTGGCAGAGTGAGGGACTGAGGCCTGGGCTCTGGCCAGTGACTTGGTGATGGCAGGGTGAGGGACAGAGGCCTGGACTCTGGCAGGGTGAGGGACTGAGGCCTGGGCTCTGATAATGATTTTGGCCAGAGCAAAATGTGCTTTCCTAACCCCATGGGCAATTGTCAAACGTAGATCACAATATAGATTTTATTATTTACTAACTCTATGGGTCCTATATAAGGATATTGTTATTTACTAACTCTATGGGTCCTATATAGGGATATTATTATTTACTAACTCTATGGGTCCTATATAAGGATATTGTTATTTACTAACTCTATGGGTCCTATATAAGGATATTGTTATTTACTAACTATATGGGTCCTATATAAGGATATTGTTATTTACTAACTCTATGGGTCCTATATAAGGATATTATTATTTACTAACTCTATGGGTTCTATATAGGGATAATATTATTTACTAACTCTATGGGTCCTATATGGGTCCCTTGGTTTCTCAAATGACTGCCTCGCCTGGTTTACCAACTACTTCTCTGATAGAGTTCAGTGTTTCAAATCGGAGGGCCTGATGTCCGGACCTCTGGCAGTCTCTATGGGGGGTGCCACAGGGTTCAATCCTCGGGCCGACTCTTTTCTCTGTATATATCTATGATGTCGCTCTTGCTGCTGGTGAGTCTCTGATCCACCTCTACGCAGACGACACCATTCTGTATACATCTGGCCCTTCTTTGGACACTGTGTTAACTAACCTCCAGACAAGCTTCAGTGCCAAACAACTCTCCTTCCGTGGCCTCCAACTGCTCTTAAATGCAAGCAAATCTAAATGCATGCTCTTCAACCGATCGCTACCCGCACCTGCCTGCCCATCCAGCATCAGTACTCTGGACGGTTCGGTGGACAACTACAAATACCTAGGTGTCTGGTTAGACTGTATACTCTCCTTCCAGACTCACATTAAGCATCTCTAATCCAAAATTAAATCTAGAATCGGCTTCCTACTTCATAACAAAGCCTCCTTCAAATCCTCCACTCATGCTGCCAAACATACCCTCATAAAACTGACCATCCTACCGATCCTCGACTTCGGCGATGTAATTTACAAAATAGCCTCCAACACTCTACTCAGCAAATTGGATGCAGTCTATCACAGTGCCATTCTTTTGTCACCAAAGCTCCATATACTACCCACCTCTGCGACCTGTACACTCTCATTGTCTAGCCCTCGCTTCATATCAGTCGCCAAACCCACTGGCTCCAGGTCATCTATAAATCATTGCTAGGTAAAGCCCCGCCTTATCTCAGCTCACTGGTCACCATAGCAGCACCCACCCATTTCACCATAAAGGTGAAATTAAAATACAATTTAAATAAATATAGCGATATTATTTGTTACTAACTCTATGGGTCCTATATAGGGATATTGTTTGTGTTGTTGTTCCAAAAGGTGTTTTTTCCTATTTGATTTATTTCACCTTTATTTAACCAGGTAGGCCAGTTGAGAACAAGTTCTCATTTACAACTGCGACCTGGCCAAGATAAAGCAAAGCAGTTCGACACAAACAACAAAGTTACACATGAGATAAACAAACACACAGTCAATAACACAATAGAAAAATACAGTGTGTGCAAATGGAGTACGGAGGTAAGGCAATAAATAGGCCATAGTAGTGAAATTATTACAATTTAGCATTAACACTGGAGTGATAGATGTGCAGATGATGATGATGTGTAAGTAGAAATTCTAGTGTGCATAAGAGCAAAAAGGTAAATAAAAACAAAATGGAGGATGTCGTGTTACATTGATTCCATTCCAGCCATTATAATTAGCTCGTCCTCCTATATCTCTCCCCACCAGCCTCCATTAAGTGGTGTATTGAATCAGCCTGTCATTCCTAAGTCCAAACTGTTCCTTTATGTTGAAATACAAGGGACTGGTTGTGAGTAGTCTGCACTCTTCATTAAAATGTGAATATATGAATGATGTCAGATGCAGTCTGCCATCAGGTGTTTGATGCATATTTGCCTGTTGTTGCTTCGTGCCAATGACTCTCTATTTATGTTTCAAGGTGACTTAAATGAATTCTAACGAAAACACGACCTGAAAGTTCCTACACAAATGTTATATTGATACGAATTAAGTAAGGATCCTTCTGCAAAAAAACGTAAGTCAACCAACAATGTTTTATTTTTTATGGACAGATATAGAACAGTTTTCTATCTTGGGGCGGCAGGGTAGCCTAGTGGTTAGAGCGTTGGGCTAGTAACCGAAAGGTTGCAAGTTCAAATCCCCGAGCTGACAAGGTACAAATCTGTCGTTCTGCCCATGAACAGGCAGTTAACCCACTGTTCCTAGGCCGTCATTGAAAATAAGAATTTGTTCTTAACTGACTTGCCTGTTAAATAAAGGTAAAAAAAAAAAAAAAATCTTGGTTTTGTTTTAAAACCATCGTTTCACTAGTGTCACGATAGGAACCCCTCAAATTCCACACACACAATTGTCTAACAACGTGACATAATGCAATCGGTCACAGAGGTGATGTCAGCGTCTTCAAAAACAAGGGACATTACAATGTGTTGAAAGCAGCGGGGGAAAGTCCCACGTTAACAATTCCCCTGCGTTCTTTACCACGAGACCGTAGAGGTCTTTAAAAACGTTTTTGTATTCAAGAGCAATGGTGGACGCCCTATGTACCCAAGGGGACAAAGAGGATAACTTAAAAAATGTATGCATTCATACCTAAACTGCTATAATCACATTATCATACACTGCTGCAGTCACTGCATTCAGAAAGCCTGCTAAATATGGAGCCTACTTGCTTTGAAAATTTCTGTTAGAAAGTGAACCAGGGCACACATCCAGCTTGATTTAACAGCATATAGCCACTCCAGCCACGAAATAACAGACGTTTTAAAGAGGCTCCTCTACGAAACCAATAATCCTTCTCATTAGACAGGTACAATGAGAACCAGATCGTCTCTGTGATGCCCTCAGGAACACTGTTTCTGCATCCCAAATGGGACCCTATTCCTTTTGTAGTGTATAGTGTATCCATGGCGCTCTGGTCAAAAGTAGTGCACTGTATAGGGAAAAGGGGTGCTGATCGGGACGCATTCCAGTACACATGTTGCTCAACATGGCTTTATTTACAGCCGAGCACCAATGAGGAGCCCAGTCTGGCTTTATGACATCACTCACATTTCACATCTAACTCCACCAGTTGTTTCCATCAACTGTCCCCTAGGCAACAATTGACAATAAAAAAGGCTGTGGATGGCGCAGTACATATAGAATGAAGAATAAAATCATTCCCGACAGCTAAAAAACATTGTTTCAACGCTTAGTTAGTTGGTAGACACATTATTCATTTTTGACCCTTGCAAATACTATGGTGTTACTATGGTGTTACTATGGTGTTACTATGGTGTTATTATGATGTGGTTACTATGGTGTTACTATGTGCTATGGCGTTACTATGATGTTACTATGTTGTTACTATGGTGTTACGATGGTGTTATTATGATGTTACTATGATGTTACTATGCTGTTACTATGGTGTTAATATGATGTTACTATGGTGTTACTATGGTGTTACTATGGTGTTACTAGGATGTTACGAGGATGTTACTAGGATGTTACTAGGATGTTACTATGGTGTTACAATGGTGTTACTATGGTGTTACAATGGTGTTACAATGGCGTTACTATGGTGTTACTATGGTGTTACTATGGTGTTACTATGATGTTACTATGGCGTTACTATGACGTTAATATGGTGTTATGGTGTTACTATGGTGTTACAATGGTGTTACTATGGTGTTACTATGGTGTTACTATGGCGTTACTATGACGTTGTTATGGTGTTACTATGGTGTTACTATGATGTTAATGTGGCGTTACTGTGGCGCTACTATGGCGTTACTATGGTGTTACTAGGATGTTACTAGGATGTTACTATGGTGTGACTATGATGTTACCATTGTGTTACTATGATGTTACCATTGTGTTACTATGATGTTACAATGGTGTTACTATGGTGTTACTATGGTGTTACTATGGTGTTACTATGACGTTACTATGGTGTTACTATGGTGTAATTATGATGTAACTATGGTGTTACTATGGTGTTATTATGGTGTTATTATGATGTTACTATGGTGTTATTATGATGTTACTATGGTGTTATGATGATGTTACTATGGTGTTACTATGGTGTTATTATGGTGTTATTATGATGTTACTATGGTGTTATTATGGTGTTATGATGTTACTATGCTGTTACTATGCTGTTATTATGGTGGTATTATGATGTTACTATGCTGTTACTATGGTGTTACTATGGTGTTATTATGATGTTACTATGGTGTTACTATGCTGTTACTATGCTATGCTTTTACGATGGTGTTACTATGGTGTTACTATGGTGTTACTATGGTATTTTTATGATGTTACTATGCTGTTACTATGGTGTTATTATGATGTTACTACGGTGTTACTATGATGTTACTATGACGTTACTATGGTGTTACTATGATGTTATTATGATTTTACTAGGGTGTTGCTATGATGTTACTATGGTGTTATTATGGTGTTACTATGGTGTTACTATGATGTTACTATGGTGTTACTATGATGTTACTATGGTGTTACTATGGTGTTACTATGATGTTACTATGGTGTTACTATTGTGTTACTATGGTGTTAAAATGAGGTTACTATGCTGTTACTATGGTTTTATTATGGTGGTATTATGATGTTACTATGGTGTTACTATGGTGTTATTATGATGTTACTATGCTGTTACTATGCTGTTACTATGGTGTTACTATGGTGTTAGTATGGTGTTAGTATGGTGTTACTATTGTGTTATTATGATGTTACTATGGTGTTACTATGGCGTTACTATGGCGTTATGGTGTTACTATGATGTTACTATGGTGTTACTATGATGTTACTATGATGTTACTATGGTGTTACGATGGTGTTATTATGATGTTACTATGCCGTTACTATGGTGTTACTAGGATGTTACGAGGATGTTACTATGGTGTTACTATGATGTTACAATGGTGTTACTATGGTGTTACAATGGTGTTACTATGGTGTTATTATGATGTTACTATGGTGTTATGATGATGTTACTATGGTGTTACTATTGTGTTACTATGGTGTTATTATGATGTTACTATGGTGTTACTATGGTGTTACTATTGTGTTTATATGGTGTTATTATGAGGTTACTATGCTGTTACTATGATGTTATTATGGTGGTATTATGCTGTTACTATGCTGTTACTATGGTGTTATTATGATGTTACTATGGTGTTACTATGCTGTTACTATGCTGTTACTATGCTTTTACGATGGTGTTACTATGGTGTTACTATGGTGTTACTATGGTGTTACTATGGTATTTTTATGATGTTACAATGCTGTTACTATGCTGTTACTATGGTGTTACAATGATGTTATTATGATGTTACTACGGTGTTACTATGGTGTTACTATGATGTTACTATGCTGTTACTATGCTGTTACTATGGTGTTACTATGATGTTATTATGATGTTACTACGGTGTTACTATGGTGTTACTATGATGTTACTATGGTGTTAGTATGGTGTTAGTATGGTGTTAGTATGGTGTTAGTATGGTGTTAGTATGCTGTTAATATGGTGTTACTATGCTGTTAATATGGTTTTATTATGGTGGTATTATGATGTTACTATGGTGTTACTATGGTGTTACTATGCTGTTACTATGCTGTTACTATGGTGTTACTATGGTGTTACTATTGTGTTACTATTGTGTTACTATGACGTTACTATGGTGTTACTATGATGTTATTATGATTTTACTATGGTGTTGCTATGATGTTACTATGGTGTTATTATGATGTTACTATGGTGTTACTATGGTGTTACTATGGTGTTAGTATGGTGTTAGTATGCTGTTAATATGGTTTTATTATGGTGGTATTATGATGTTACTATGGTGTTACTATGGTGTTACTATGGTGTTACTATGCTGTTACTATGCTGTTACTATGGTGTTACTA
This sequence comes from Oncorhynchus tshawytscha, assembly GCF_018296145.1. Lineage (NCBI taxonomy): Eukaryota > Metazoa > Chordata > Actinopteri > Salmoniformes > Salmonidae > Oncorhynchus > Oncorhynchus tshawytscha. The sequence continues at coordinate 34,588 of NW_024608460.1, forward strand.
TGGTGTTACTATGGTGTTACTATGGTGTTACTATGGTGTTACTATGGTGTTAGTATGGTGTTTCTATGGTGTTATTATGGTGTTACTATGGTATTTTTATGATGTTACTATGGTGTTACAATGATGTTACTACGGTGTTACTATGGTGTTACTATGGTGTTACTATGACGTTACAATGATGTTACTATGGTGTTACTATGGTGTTACTATGATGTTACTACGATGTTACTATGGTGTTACTATGGTGTTACCACTGTGTTACTATGGTGTTATTATGATGTTACTATTGTTTACTATGGTGTTATTATGATGTTACTATGCTGTTACTATGGTGTTACAATGATGTAATTATGATGTAACTATGGTGTTACTATGGTGTTACTATGATGTTACTATGGTGTTACATGGTGTTACTATGGTGTTACTATGATGTTACTATGGTGTTACTATGATGTTACTATGGTGTTATTATGAGTTACTGTTACTATGCTGTTACTATGGTGTTACTATGGCGTTACTATGATGTTATTATGATTTTACTATGGTGTTCCTATGCTGTTACTATGCTGTTACTATGATGTTACTATGGTGTTACTATGGTGTTACTATGGTGTTACTATGGTGTTAGTATGGTGTTAGTATGGTGTTTCTATGGTATTTTTATGATGTTATTATGATGTTACTATGGTATTTTTATGATGTTACTATGCTGTTACTATGGTGTTACAATGATGTTATTATGATGTTACTACGGTGTTACTATGGTGTTACTATGGTGTTACTATGATGTTACAATGATGTTATTATGATGTTACTATGGTGTTACTATGATGTTACTATGCTGTTACTATGGTGTTACAATGATGTTATTATGATGTTACTACAGTGTTACTATGGTGTTACTATGGTGTTACTATGGTGTTACTATGATGTTACAATGATGTTATTATGATGTTACTATGGTGTTACTATGCTGTTACTATGGTTTTATTATGGTGGTATTATGATGTTACTATGGTGTTACTATGGTGTTATTATGATGTTACTATGCTGTTACTATGCTGTTACTATGCTGTTACTATGGTGTTACTATGGTGTTAGTATGGTGTTACTATTGTGTTATTATGATGTTACTATGGTGTTACTATGGCGTTATGGTGTTACTATGATGTTACTATGGTGTTACTGTGGCGTTACTATGATGTTACTATGCTGTTACTATGGCGTTATGATGGTGTCATGATGGTGTTGCTATGGTGTTACTATTGTGTTATTATGATGTTACTATGGTGTTACTGTGGTGTTACTATGGTGTTATTATGATGTTACTATGGTGTTACTATGGTGTTACTATGGTGTTACTATGGTGTTGCTATGGTGTTATTATGATGTTTCTATGGTGTTTCTATAGTGTTATTATGATGTTACCATGGTGTTACCATGGTGTTACTATGGTGTTTACTATGGTGTTACTATTGTGTTTCTATGGTGGTAATATGGTGTAACTCTGGTGTTACTATGATATTTCTATGATGTTACTATGGTGTTACTATGGTGTTACTATGGTGTTACTATGGTGTTTTTATGATGTTACCATGGTGTTACTATGGTGTTACTATTGTGTTACTATGATGTTACTATGGTGTTTCTATGATGTTTCTATGATGTTTCTATGTTTTTACTATGGTGTTTCTATGATGTTACTATTGTGTTACTATGATGTTACTATGGTGTTACTATGCTGTTACAATGGTGTTACTATGATGTTACTATGGTGTTACTGATGTTACTATGTGCCACTGTTACTATGATGTTACTATGTGTTACTGTTACTATGGTGTCACTATGATGTTACTATGGTGTTACTATGGCATTACTATGGTGTTACTAGGGTGTTACTATGATGTTACTATGGTGTTACTATGCATCACTTTTACTATGATGTTACTATGATGTTACTGTTACTGTGGTGTTACTATGATGTTACTATGGTGTTACTATGGTGTTACTATGATGGTACTATGGTGTTACTATGTGTTACTGTTACTATGATGTTACTATGATGTTACTGTGTGACTGTTACTATGGTGTTACTGTTACTATGATGTTACTATGGTGTTACTATGTGTTACTGTTACTATAATGTTAATATGATGTTACTATGGTGTTACTATGATGTTACTATGGTGTTACTATGTGTTACTGTTACTATGATGTTATTATGATGTTACTATGGTGTTACTGTTACTATGATGTTACTATGGTGTTACTATGATGTTAGTGTTACTATGGTGTTACTATGGTGTTACTATGGTGTTACTATGATGTTACTATGATGGTACTATGGTGTTACTATGTGTTACTGTTACTATGCTGTTACTATGATGTTACTATGTGTGACTGTTACTATGGTGTTACTGTTACTATGATGTTACTATGATGTTACTATGGTGTTACTATGTGTTACTGTTACTATGATGTTAATATGATGTTACTATGGTGTTACTATGATGTTACTATGGTGTTACTATGTGTTACTGTTACTATGATGTTACTATGATGTTACTATGGTGTTACTATGTGTTATTGTTACTATGATGTTACTATGATGTTACTACGGTGTTACTATGTCTTACTGTTACTATGATGTTACTATGGTGTTACTGTTACTATGGTGTTACTATGATGTTACTATGGTGTTACTATGATGTTACTATGATGTTACTATGGTGTTACTATGTCTTACTGTTACTATGATGTTACTATGTCTTACTGTTACTATGATGTTACTATGATGTTACTATGTGTTACTGTTACTATGGTGTTACTACGGTGTTACTATGATGTTACTATGGTGTTACTATGTCTTACTGTTACTATGATGTTACTATGTGTTACTGTTACTATGGTGTTACTATGGTGTTACTATGGTGTTACTATGATGTTACTATGGTGTTACTATGTCTTACTGTTACTATGATGTTACTATGATGCTACTATGATGTTACTATGGTGTTACTACAGTGTCACTATTATGTTACTATGATGTTACTATGATGTTACTATGTGTTACTGTTACTATGGCGTTACTATGATGTTACTATGGTGTCACTTATGTTACTATGATGTTACTATGTGTTACTGTTACTATGGCGTTACTATGATGTTACTATGGTGTCACTTATGTTACTATGATGTTACTATGTGTTACTGTTACTATGATGTTACTATGGTGTTACTATGGTGTTACTATGGTGTTACTTTTACTATGATGTTACTATGGTGTTACTATGGTGTTACTGTTACTATGGTGTTACTGTTACTATGGTGTTATTATGGTGTTATTATGGTGTTACTATTGTGTTACTATGGTATTACTATGATGTTTCTATGGTGTTACTATGATGTGTTGAAGCTTTTGGTCAGTGTCTCATCCCTTGATTGTAAATCATAGACATGACACACGCACGCAGCACACACACACACACACACACACACACACACACACTCATTGTGGAAAACAACAGACCAGGGAGGACAACAGAACAACAGTAGTCATGGTGACGTAACTCAACAACGTTTTGTAATCTTGTAGAAACCAGTTAAGCCAAAATGAAACAGCGGACGTTTTAGTTGATGTGGTGTGTACATGAGTCACTTCCTATAAAACGCTCAGGATTTAAGTAGCATTTGTGACGGGTAATTCATTTTGACAGTTGGAAATGTTAAATCCTCTGGGGCTTAACACACAGGCCTGTCTAAGTAGGTTAAATAGAGCCAAAGCTACTATGATCAATTTCAGACAGCAGAAATCCATGTTGGGTTAACTATTTCTACATGCTTATATTACCATACACTCCAACATGTTGATTTAGAACATAGAATATACATTGCAAGGGACCATTGATCACACGGAAGTATTGTAAATGGAACATTCTGGTAGGTAATATTATGTTGCTGTTCATATAACAGCTAAGAAATGTAATAATCAAGTAGTAAGTGAAGCTTACACTGTTGTAGGATTGTCTGACTAAATAAAGCCTTGGGCTATCTCAGAAGAGTTTCAGAATCAAACAGAAGGTCAGTGATTTTGTCCACTGAGAACCTAGAACAGTGGTTTGAGATTAGTTCTGAAACAGAAAGAGGCAAAGGGGGGGAAAGGATCAGTATCATTCCAATATCTATTCAATTTGGCCACTTGTAGTATTTTCTTTTTTTTTGTTGTATTTATTATGTATCCCCATTAGCTGCTGTTTTGCTGCAGCTACGCTTCTAAGGATCCAGCAAAATTAATGCAATTTATACCATTTTTAAAAACATTACAACAATCTATCAACAGATTTCACAACACACTGTGTGCCCTCAGGTCCCTACTCCACCACATATCTACCACACACTGTGTGCCCTCAGGTCCCTACTCCACCACATATCTACCACACACTGTGTGCCCTCAGGTCCCTACTCCACCACATATCTACACACACTGTGTGCCCTCAGGTCCCTACTCCACCACATATCTACCACACACTGTGTGCCCTCAGGTCCCTACTCCACCACATATCTACCACACACTGTGTGCCCTCAGGCCCCTACTCCACCACATATCTACCACACACTGTGTGCCCTCAGGTCCCTACTCCACCACATATCTACCACACACTGTGTGCCCTCAGGTCCCTACTCCACCACATATCTACACACACTGTGTGCCCTCAGGTCCCTACTCCACCACATATCTACCACACACTGTGTGCCCTCAGGTCCCTACTCCACCACATATCTACCACACACTGTGTGCCCTCAGGTCCCTACTCCACCACATATCTACCACACACTGTGTGCCCTCAGGTCCCTACTCCACCACATATCTACCACACACTGTGTGCCCTCAGGCCCCTACTCCACCACATATCTACCACACACTGTGTGCCCTCAGGCCCCTACTCCACCACATATCTACCACACACTGTGTGCCCTCAGGCCCCTACTCCACCACATATCTACCACACACTGTGTGCCCTCAGGTCCCTACTCCACCACATATCTACCACACACTGTGTGCCCTCAGGCCCCTTCTTCACCACTACCACATATCTACCACACACTGTGTGCCCTCAGGCCCCTTCTTCACCACTACCACATATCTACCACACACTGTGTGCCCTCAGGCCCCTACTCCACCACTACCACATATCTACAACACACTGTGTGTCCTCAGGCCCCTACTTCACCACTACCACATATCTACAACACACTGTGTGTCCTCAGGCCCCTACTCCACCACTACCACATATCTACAACACACTGTGTGTCCTCAGGCCCCTACTCCACCACTACCACATATCTACAACACACTGTGTGTCCTCAGGCCCCTACTCCACTACCACATATCTACAACACACTGTGTGCCCTCAGGCCCCTACTTCACCACTACCACATATCTACAACACACTGTGTGCCCTCAGGCCCCTACTCCACCACTACCACATATCTACAACACACCGTGTGCCCTCAGGCCCCTACTCCACCACATATCTACAACACACCGTGTGCCCTCAAGCCCCTACTTCACCACTACCACATATCTACAACACACTGTGTGCCCTCAGGCCCCTACTTCACCACTACCACATATCTACAACACACCGTGTGCCCTCAAGCCCCTACTTCACCACTACCACATATCTACAACACACTGTGTGCCCTCAGGCCCCTACTTCACCACTACCACATATCTACAACACACTGTGTGTCCTCAGGCCCCTACTCCACTACCACATATCTACAACACACTGTGTGCCCTCAGGCCCCTACTTCACCACTACCACATATCTACAACACACTGTGTGCCCTCAGGCCCCTACTCCACCACTACCACATATCTACAACACACCGTGTGCCCTCAGGCCCCTACTCCACCACATATCTACAACACACCGTGTGCCCTCAAGCCCCTACTTCACCACTACCACATATCTACAACACACTGTGTGCCCTCAGGCCCCTACTTCACCACTACCACATATCTAAAACACACCGTGTGCCCTCAGGCCCCTACTCCACCACTACCACATATCTACAACACACGGTGTTCCCTCAGGCACCTACTCCACCACTACCACATATCTACAACACACTGTGTGCCCTCAGGCCCCTACTCCACCACATATCTACAACACACCGTGTGCCCTCAAGCCCCTACTTCACCACTACCACATATCTACAACACACCGTGTGCCCTCAGGCCCCTACTTCACCACTACCACATATCTACAACACACTGTGTGCCCTCAGGCCCCTACTTCACCACTACCACACATCTACAACACACCGTGTGCCCTCAGGCCCCTACTTCACCACTACCACATATCTACAACACACCGTGTGCCCTCAGGCCCCTACTTCACCACTACCACATATCTACAACACACCGTGTGCCCTCAGGCCCCTACTCCACCACTACCACATATCTACAACACACCGTGTGCCCTCAGGCCCCTACTTCACCACTACCACATATCTACAACACACCGTGTGCCCTCAGGTCCCTACTCCACCACTACCACATATCTACAACACACCGTGTGCCCTCAGGCCCCTACTCCACCACTACCACATATCTACAACACACCGTGTGCCCTCAGGCCCCTACTTCACCACTACCACATATCTACAACACACTGTGTGCCCTCAGGTCCCTACTCCACCACTACCACATATCTACAACACACTGTGTGCCCTCAGGCCCCTACTTCACCACTACCACATATCTACAACACACTGTGTGCCCTCAGGCCCCTACTTCACCACTACCACATATCTACAACACACCGTGTGCCCTCAGGCCCCTACTTCACCACTACCACATATCTACAACACACCATGTGCCCTCAGGCCCCTACTCCACCACATATCTACAACACACCATGTGCCCTCAGGCCCCTACTTCACCACTACCACATATCTACAACACACCGTGTGCCCTCAGGCCCCTACTCCACCACATATCTACAACACACTGTGTGCCCTCAGGCCCCTACTTCACCACTACCACATATCTACAACACACTGTGTGCCCTCAGGTCCCTACTCCACCACTACCACATATCTACAACACACTGTGTGCCCTCAGGCCCCTACTTCACCACTACCACATATCTACAACACACTGTGTGCCCTCAGGCCCCTACTCCACCACATATCTACAACACACCGTGTGCCCTCAGGCCCCTACTCCACCACATATCTACAGTACTAAACCCATGTGTATGTTATATTACTGTAACATATTAAAAGTCACTCAGTTCATACTAAACCGATATCCCATCTATTTTACAGTTTGAAAGGAAATCCTTTGGAAGATCCCCTTTAGAGATTCTGTAACAGTTTGTTTTATGTTTCGTTGTTAAGAGTGAAACATTGTGAAACAAAGCATGATCAGATCAGATGTGATTCGAGGCATCCGAGTCCTGGGTTCCGGGCTGGAAAGGCGTCTGGGCGGCGCGGAGCACGGCGGCGGAGTAGGGGTACTCATGCAGACGTAACCTAATTGCATACTGAACTGGCAGTAGAGCTAAAAATAAAGATGCATACTCCTTTAACCTCTTACTGAAATGTCATGGTCTCTCTGTTTTTATTTCGGTAACCATTTTGACCCCCCCAAAAAAAAAGAACATCTGCATCTCTTAAATGAGAGTAAATTGAAGGAGCAAATTAACCAAATATTTCTTCAACGTTTATCAAATGTATTCTTATTTATTTTACCTTTATTTAACTAGGCAAGTCAGATAAGAACAAATTCTTATTTACAATGACGGCCTACCAAAAGACAAAAGGCCTCCTGAGGGGACGGGGCCTGGGATTAAAAATAAATCCAATATAAATATAGGACAACACACACATCACGACAAGAGAGACACCACAACACTACATAAAGAGAGACAACACAACACTACATAAAGAGAGACACCACAACACTACATAAAGAGAGACACCACAACACTACACAAAGAGAGACAACACAACACTACATAAAGAAAGACCTAAGACAACACTACATAAAGAAAGACCTAAGACAACAACATAGCAATGCAACAACACATGACAACACAGCATGGTAGTAACACAACATGACAACAACATGGTAGCAACACAACATGGTAGAAACACAACATGACAACAACATGGTAGGAACACAACATGGTAGAAACACAACATGACAACAACATGGTAGCAGCACAACATGGTAGTAACACTACATGGTAGCAGCAGAAAACATGGTACAAACATTATTGGGCACAGAAAACAGCACAAAGGGCTGAAGAAGGTAGAGAAGGTAGAGACAACAATACATCACGCAAAGCAGCCACAACTGTCAGTAAGAGTGTCCATGATTGAGTCTTTGAATGAAGAGATTGGAGATAAAACTGTTCAGGTTGAATGTTTGTTGCAGCTCGTTCCAATCGCTAGCTGCAGCGAACTGAAAAGAGGAGCGACCCAGGGATGTGTGTGCTTTGGGGACCTTTAACAGAATGTGACTGGCAGAATGGGTGTTATATGTGGAGGATGAGGGCTGCAGTAGATATCTTAGATAGAGGGGAGTGAGGCCTAAGAGGGTTTTATAAATAACCATCAACCAGTGGGTCTTGCGACGGTTATACAGAGACCAGTCACTTCAGCACCACATCGAGGGAAGAGGGAAGAGGCGAGGGAGAAGCAGGCCAGTCCAAGTACACTGACACTGCCCGGGACCAATTGCTTAGTCAACAATACAAATAATATAATAGTAATATAATCATAATATAATAACAATATAATATAGTAATATAATAATAATATAATAACAATATAATATAGTAATATAATATAATAAATATAATAATAATATAATAAATATAATAATAATATAATAACAATATAATCATAATAATATAATAAATATAATCATAATATAATATAATATAATAAATAAATAAAAATATATATAATAATAAAATAAAATAATAATATAGTAATAATATAATTTAATAATTGTCACGTTCGTCATAATGATGAGACCAAGGCGCAGCGTGAGTAGAGTTCCACATAATTTTAATTAACTGAAACTCACCTAACAAAACAACAAACAACCAAACGAAACGTGAAGATACTGATGTCCACTAAGGCAACTACACATAGACAAGATCCCACAACACAAATTAGGAAATGGCTGCCTAAATATGATCCCCAATCAGAGACAACGATAAACAGCTCTGAACGGGAACCATATCAGGCCAACATAGACATACAAAACCCTAGACATACAAAAACTAGAGTAACCACCCTAGTCACACCCTGACCTATTCAAAATATGTAGAAAAACAGAGATATCTAAGGTCAGGGCGTGACAATAATATAATAAATATAATAATAATATAAAATAATAATATATTAAATATAATAATAATTATTTAATAAATACAATAATAATATACGATGTAAGAGCCTGGTAAACAGAGCAGTCCTAGGCCGTCTGTAACGATCTGAGTGTCGTGGTGTGAAGTCAGGCGCAGGAAACAGAGAGTTCAATATAGTGCTCTTTTAATGCACACACGGTGAACAACGGCCACCACACAAAACACTGGGTGCTCAAAACAAATGCCCCAAACGCGGGGACGAAAACAGTCCAGCAAAGATGGTCACAGATATGATGTAAGGGCCTGGTAGAGCAGATGGTCACAGATATGATGTAAGGGCCTGGTAGAGCAGATGGTCACAGATATGATGTAAGGGCCTGGTAGAGCAGATGGTCACAGATATGAGGTAAGGGCCTGGTAGAGCAGATGGTCACAGATATGATGTAAGGGCCTGGTAGAGCAGATGGTCACAGATATGATGTAAGGGCCTGGTAGAGCAGATGGTCACAGATATGAGGTAAGGGCCTGGTAGAGCAGATGGTCACAGGTATGATGTAAGGGCCTGGTAGAGCAGATGGTCACAGATATGAGGTAAGGGCCTGGTAGAGCAGATGGTCACAGATATGATGTAAGGGCCTGGTAGAGCAGATGGTCACAGATATGATGTAAGGGCCTGGTAGAGCAGATGGTCACAGATATGAGGTAAGGGCCTGGTAGAGCAGATGGTCACAGGTATGATGTAAGGGCCTGGTAGAGCAGATGGTCACAGATATGATGTAAGGGCCTGGTAGAGCAGATGGTCACAGATATGATGTAAGGGCCTGGTAGAGCAGATGGTCACAGGTATGATGTAAGGGCCTGGTAGAGCAGATAGTCACAGATATGATGTAAGGGCCTGGTAGAGCAGATGGTCACAGATATGATGTAAGGGCCTGGTAGAGCAGATGGTCACAGATATGATGTAAGGGCCTGGTAGAGCAGATGGTCACAGATATGATGTAAGGGCCTGGTAGAGCAGATGGTCACAGATATGATGTAAGGGCCTGGTAGAGCAGATGGTCACAGATATGATGTAAGGGCCTGGTAGAGCAGATGGTCACAGATATGATGTAAGGGCCTGGTAGAGCAGATGGTCACAGATATGATGTAAGGGCCTGGTAGAGCAGATGGTCACAGATATGATGTAAGGGCCTGGTAGAGCAGATGGTCACAGATATGATGTAAGGGCCTGGTAGAGCAGATGGTCACAGATATGAGGTAAGGGCCTGGTAGAGCAGATGGTCACAGATATGATGTAAGGGCCTGGTAGAGCAGATGGTCACAGATATGATGTAAGGGCCTGGTAGAGCAGATGGTCACAGATATGATGTAAGGGCCTGGTAGAGCAGATAGTCACAGATATGATGTAAGGGCCTGGTAGAGCAGATAGTCACAGATATGATGTAAGGGCCTGGTAGAGCAGATGGTCACAGATATGATGTAAGGGCCTGGTAGAGCAGATGGTCACAGATATGATGTAAGGGCCTGGTAGAGCAGATAGTCACAGGTATGATGTAAGGGCCTGGTAGAGCAGATGGTCACAGATATGATGTAAGGGCCTGGTAGAGCAGATGGTCACAGATATGATGTAAGGGCCTGGTAGAGCAGATGGTCACAGATATGATGTAAGGGCCTGGTAGAGCAGATGGTCACAGATATGATGTAAGGGCCTGGTAGAGCAGATGGTCACAGATATGATGTAAGGGCCTGGTAGAGCAGATGGTCACAGATATGACGTAAGGAGGTCTTGGCAGTAAATGAAAAAAAAGAAGAAAAATCATGAATTTTCCCCCAAAAAAACTGATGTCAGAAACACAAATATAAATTCACCCTGAGTAACATCATAACTGAACACACTAAAAATTATTTGTACTTTGGTCTGACCATATCTGCATCGGGAAACTTGAATATGGCAGTGAATGTCCTCAAAGAAAAAGCCCGCAGAGCAATGTATGCAATAAAAAATAAAAGATCAACACCCCAATTAGAACCAAAATATTTGACAGTGTAATCCTACCAATAGCTCTTTACGGAAGTGAGGTTTTGGGCCACTCAATAAACTGGACTTTAAAATGTGGGACAAACATCCAATTGAAGCCCCTACATGCAGACTTCTGTCGGAAAATCCTACAAGTCCAGAGAAATACACCAACTAATGCATGTAGGGCAGAATTGGGCAGCTTTCCAATAGTAATGAAAATACAGAAAAGGTCATAAATATGTAAAAAAAAATAATAATAATAACATAAATAACATCTAAATTCAAGTCCAATTTAAAGCACTTCAAACCCAAGAGCTGAGCCCAGAAACGAGCCCTCTCAGTCAGTTGGTGTTGGACCTCACCAACCAAGCAGAGCCCAGAAACGAGCCCTCTCAGTCAGCTGGTGTTGGACCTCACCAACCAAGCAGAGCCCAGAAACGAGCCCTCTCAGTCAGCTGGTGTTGGACCTCACCAACCAAGCAGAGCCCAGAAACGAGCCCTCTCAGTCAGCTGGTGTTGGACCTCACCAACCAAGCAGAGCCCAGAAACGAGCCCTCTCAGTCAGCTGGTGTTGGACCTCACCAACCAAGCAGAGCCCAGAAACGAGCCCTCTCAGTCAGCTGGTGTTGGACCTCACCAACCAAGCTGCCACCAGCACTGCTTCAAAAGAGAGAATTAAAATAAACAAAATCATGAACCAATTAAAGAAAGGACTCATATTTATAACATTGGAAAAACAAAAAAATCCCAAAGACGACTAAATTGCTATCTGACCCTAAAACAGAGAATATGAATTGGCTGATTATCTCTACTCTGTCAGAGATACGAAGCAGAGACAGATCCTTACCAAGTACAGGCTGAGTGACCACCGTTTGGCAATAGGAACTGGCAGACATAAAAAGACATGGCTACCCAAAGAGGAGTGTGTATGTGGTCAATGCATGACAGGGGAGGTAGAGACAGAGATGCACTTTCTCCTTTACTGTGATAAATACTCCTCACAAAGAGATTCATTATTCACAGAAATGACTACATTTATTCACAATTTTATCTTATTAAACCCAGAGAAAAAACTAAAAATGCTCAGACTCTATGCTATAGACTACAGTTATCTACTGATGAAACACACAGACTCTATGCTACAGTTATCTACTGATGAAACACACAGACTCTATGCTATAGACTACAGTTATCTACTGATGAAACACACAGACTCTATGCTACAGTTATCTACTGATGAAACACAGACTCTATGCTATAGACTACAGTTATCTACTGATGAAACACACAGACTCTATGCTATAGACTACAGTTATCTACTGATGAAACACACAGACTCTATGCTATAGACTACAGTTATCTACTGATGAAACACACAGACTCTATGCTATAGACTACAGTTATCTACTGATGTAACACACAGACTCTATGCTACAGTTATCTACTGATGAAACACACAGACTCTATGCTATAGACTACAGTTATCTACTGATGTAACACACAGACTCTATGCTATAGACTACAGTTATCTACTGATGAAACACACAGACTCTATGCTACAGTTATCTACTGATGAAACACACAGACTCTATGCTATAGACTACAGTTATCTACTGATGAAACACACAGACTCTATGCTACAGTTATCTACTGATGAAACACACAGACTCTATGCTACAGTTATCTACTGATGAAACACACAGACTCTATGCTATAGACTACAGTTATCTACTGATGTAACACACAGACTCTATGCTATAGACTACAGTTATCTACTGATGAAACACACAGACTCTATGCTACAGTTATCTACTGATGAAACACACAGACTCTATGCTATAGACTACAGTTATCTACTGATGTAACACACAGACTCTATGCTACAGTTATCTACTGATGAAACACACAGACTCTATGCTACAGTTATCTACTGATGAAACACACAGACTCTATGCTACAGTTATCTACTGATGAAACACACAGACTCTATGCTATAGACTACAGTTATCTACTGATGAAACACACAGACTCTATGCTACAGTTATCTACTGATGAAACACACAGACTCTATGCTACAGTTATCTACTGATGAAACACACAGACTCTATGCTATAGACTACAGTTATCTACTGATGAAACACACAGACTCTATGCTATAGACTACAGTTATCTACTGATGAAACACACAGACTCTATGCTATAGACTACAGTTATCTACTGATGAAACACACAGACTCTATGCTATAGACTACAGTTATCTACTGATGAAACACACAGACTCTATGCTATAGACTACAGTTATCTACTGATGAAACACACAGACTCTATGCTATAGACTACAGTTATCTACTGATGTAACACACAGACTAACTATGTGGGTTTGGGAAGAACATAGGTGTTTTGATTCGGGTCATGTCTTACATCTTTTCCTAAAGAAGTGAATGTCGTCATCTATCGTAATAGGTTTCACTCAGACAAGAAAAATGAATAGTTTAAGAGAGAGCCAGGGCTACTACTGTGTTAAACAAGTGGGAGTTGTTCACCTGTCTTGTGGTGAGAGAGCTTGACAGGAGTTGCTCTCCAAGCTAAGGAAATCTGGAACCGACCGCGACAGCCCCATGTTGAACCTCTGATGTGGTTTTCTAACAGCCAAGTCTCAGTGCAACGTGGTAGTGTTGCCAGTGTTAATACAACATGTGTCTTTATAATGTCAAAGTAAACATGTCTCCAGCCCCCGTATCACATGGAAATCCCATTGTACAATCAATTAGTGTCTGGAGTCTTAAACATCACATTCATTTCTATATATCCACTGTATGCAAAATTGGTCTCCTGTTTCAGTCATGTCTTTGGTCACGATCAAGTGAGTGAAAGAAAAAAACAACGAATGATTAGTTGACATTATAAACTGGGTGGTTTCAGCCCTGAATGCTGATTGGCTGACAGCCATGGTATATCAGACCATATATCTGCTCTAATTACATTGGTAATTACATTGGAAACCAGTTTGTAATAGCAACAAGGCACCTCGGGGGGTTTGTGGAATGTGCCCAATGTACCACGGCTAAGGGCTGTATCCAGGCACTCCGTGTTGTGTGGTGCCTAAGAACAGCCGTCAGTCGTGGTATATTGCCCATATTCCACACTTCCTCGGCCCTTATTGGTTAAATAGAGCCTCCCAAAGTGCAGGCGTTGGCTGCAGGAGGAAGTTGGTGAAGAGCAACTGAAACTTGCATTCAACTGCTCTCTCTACCTGTCTCTCTCTCTGCTTCTCTCTCTCTGCCTCTCTCTCTCTCTCTCTCTCTCTCTTTCTCTGCCTCTCTCTCTCTTTCTCTGCCTCTCTTTCTCTCTGCCTCTCTTTCTCTGCCTCTCTTTCTCTGCCTCTCTCTCTCTCTCTGCTCTCTCTCTCTCTCTCTCTCTCTGCTCTCTGCCTCTCTCTGCCCTCTCTCTCTCTCTGCCTCTCTCTCTCGCTGCCTCTCTCTCTCTCTGCCTCTCTCTCTGCCTCTCTCTCTCTCTGCCTCTCTATCTGCTTCTCTTTGTCTCTTCTTCTCTCTCTCTCTGCCTCACTTTCTCTCTGCCTCACTTTCTCTGCCTCTCTCACTCTCTCTCTCTGCCTCTCTTTCTCTCTCTCTCTCTCTGCCTCTCTCTCTACTTCTCTCTTTCTCTGTTTTCTCTCTCTCTCTGCCTCTTTCTCCCTGCGTCTCTCTCTCTCTCTTTGCCTGCCTCTCTCTCTCTCTCTCTTTGCCTGCCTCTCTCTCTCTCTCTCTCTCTCTCTCTCTTTGCCTGCCTCTCTCTCTCTCTCTGCCTGCCTCTCTCTCTCTCTCTCTCTCTTTGCCTGCCTCTCTCTCTTTGCCTGCCTCTCTCTCTCTCTCTCTCTTTGCCTGCCTCTCTCTCTCTCTCTCTCTCTCTCTCTCTCTCTCTCTCTCTCTCTCTCTCTCTCTCTCTCTCTCTCTCTCTCTCTCTCTCTCTCTCTCTCTCTCTCTCTCTCTCTCTCTCTCTCTCTCTCTCTCTCTCTCTCTCTCTCTCTCTCTCTCTCTCTCTCTCTCTCTCTCTCTCTCTCTCTCTCTCTCTCTCTCTCTCTCTCTCTCTCTCTCTCTCTCTCTGCCTCTCTCTCTCTGCCTCTCTCTGCCTCTCTCTCTGCCTCTCTCTCTGCCTCTCTCTCTGCCTCTCTCTCTGCCTCTCTCTCTCTGCCTCTCTCTCTACTTCTCTTTTTCTCTCTGCCCCCTCTCTCTACTTCTCTCTTTCTCTGCCTCTTTTTCTCTCTGCCTTTCTTTCTCTGTTTTCTCTCTCTCTGCCTCTTTCTCCCTGCGTCTCTCTCTCTCTCTGCCTCTTTCTCCCTGCGTCTCTCTCTCTCTCTGCCTCTCTTTCTCTCTGCCTCTCTCTCTCTCTCCGCCTCTCTCTACTTCTCTCTTTCTCTGCCTCTTTTTCTCTCTCTGCCTTTCTTTCTCTGTTTTCTCTCTCTCTCTGCCTCTTTCTCCCTGCGTCTCTCTCTCTCTTTGCCTGCCTCTCTCTCTCTCTCTCTTTGCCTGCCTCTCTCTCTCTCTCTCTTTGCCTGCCTCTCTCTCTCTCTCTCTGCCTCTTTCTCCCTGCCTCTCTCTCTCTTTGCCTCTCTCTCTCTCTCTCTCTCTGCCTCTCTCTCTGCCTCTCTCTCTGCCTCTCTCTCTGCCTCTCTCTCTGCCTCTCTCTCTGCCTCTCTCTCTGCCTCTCTCTCTGCCTCTTTCTCCCTGCCTCTCTCTCTTTGCCTCTCTCTCTTTGCCTCTCTCTCTCTCTCTCTCTCTCTCTCTCTCTCTCTCAGCGTGGTGAACTGCCTCTCATTCTCTGCCTCTCTCACTCTCTCTGTCTCTCTCTCTCTCTCTCTGCCTCTCTCTCTCTGCCTCTCTTTCTCTGCCTCTCTCTCTCTGCCTCTCTCTCTGCCTCTCTCTCTCTCTGCCTCTCTCTCTCTGCCTCTCTCTCTCTGCCTCTCTCTCTCTGCCTCTCTCTCTCTGCCCCTCTCTCTACTTCTCTTTTTCTCTCTGCCCCTCTCTCTCTACTTCTCTCTTTCTCTGCCTCTTTTTCTCTCTGCCTTTCTTTCTCTGTTTTTCTCTCTCTCTGCCTCTTTCTCCCTGCGTCTCTCTCTCTCTCTGCCTCTTTCTCCCTGCGTCTCTCTCTCTCTCTCTCTCTCTCAGACAGCGTGGTGAACTAATGTTATCTTAAACCACAGACAGGGCAGACAGTGTGGAGAATCTGACTGGGATGCTCATCATCTTGTCACTGTGTCACTGTTTTGAAGGATCATGTCACTATGTCACCCACCCTGTGACTTTGACATACATGGGTGTTGCCCTCTCTCTTCCTGATTCTCCATGGCATCATAAGATCCATGTCAAGTCCAATTTATAAACCGCTCCTTTAAGGCTCCAGGCTAACTCTATGACAGATGATTTATACACCTCACCTTTAAGGCTCCAGACTAACTCAATGACAGATGATTTATACACCTCTCCTTTAAGGCATCAGACTAACTCTATGACAGATGATTTATACACCTCTTCTTTAAGGCATCAGACTAACTCAATGACAGATGATTTATACACCTCTCCTTTAAGGCTCCAGGCTAACTCTATGACAGATGATTTATACACCTCACCTTTAAGGCTCCAGACTAACTCAATGACAGATGATTTATACACCTCTCCTTTAAGGCATCAGACTAACTCTATGACAGATGATTTATACACCTCACCTTTAAGGCTCCAGACTAACTCAATGACAGATGATTTATACACCTCTCCTTTAAGGCATCAGACTAACTCTATGACAGATGATTTATACACCTCTCCTTTAAGGCTCCAGACTAACTCTATGACAGATGATTTATACACCTCTCCTTTAAGGCATCAGACTAACTCTATGACAGATGATTTATACACCTCTCCTTTAAGGCTCCAGACTAACTCAATGACAGATGATTTATACACCTCTCCTTTAAGGCTCCAGGCTAACTCTATGACAGATGATTTATACACCTCTCCTTTAAGGCTCCAGGCTATCTCTAGGACAGATGATTTATACACCTCTCCTTTAAGGCTCCAGGCTAACTGTATGACAGATGATTTATACACCTCTCCTTTAAGGCATCAGACTAACTCTATGACAGATGATTTATACACCTCTCCTTTAAGGCATCAGACTAACTGTATGACAGATGATTTATACACCTCTCCTTTAAGGCATCAGACTAA
Source organism: Oncorhynchus tshawytscha (assembly GCF_018296145.1). Taxonomy (NCBI): domain Eukaryota; kingdom Metazoa; phylum Chordata; class Actinopteri; order Salmoniformes; family Salmonidae; genus Oncorhynchus; species Oncorhynchus tshawytscha. Next base: position 52,224 of record NW_024608460.1, read on the forward strand.
CTGTATGACAGATGACTTATACACCTCTTCTTTAAGGCATCAGACTAACTCTATGACAGATGATTTATACACCTCTCCTTTAAGGCTCCAGACTAACTCAATGACAGATGATTTATACACCTCTCCTTTAAGGCTCCAGGCTAACTCTATGACAGATGATTTATACACCTCTCCTTTAAGGCTCCAGGCTATCTCTAGGACAGATGATTTATACACCTCTCCTTTAAGGCTCCAGGCTAACTGTATGACAGATGATTTATACACCTCTCCTTTAAGGCATCAGACTAACTCTATGACAGATGATTTATACACCTCTCCTTTAAGGCATCAGACTAACTGTATGACAGATGATTTATACACCTCTCCTTTAAGGCATCAGACTAACTGTATGACAGATGATTTATACACCTCTCCTTTAAGGCATCAGACTAACTCTATGACAGATGATTTATACACCTCTCCTTTAAGGCTCCAGGCTAACTGTATGACAGATGATTTATACACCTCACCTTTAAGCCTCTGATATCAAAAGATATCAGCCAAGACCTCAGAAAAAAAACTAAACAATATCATAACCTCCATCGATAAGAGACATTACTGTGCAGCCGTATTTGTCGACCAAGGCTTTCTACTCTGTCAGTCACAACATTCTTATCAGCAGACTCAACAGCCTTGGTTTCTCAAATGACTGCCTTGCCTGAACACCAGTTCAGTGTGTCAAATCGGAGGGCCTGTTGTCCCTTGCAGTCTTTATGGGGTGCCACAGGGTTACATTCTTGGGCCAACTCTTTTCTCTGTATACATCAATGAGGTCGCTCTTGCTGCTGGTGAGTCTCTGATCCACCTCTACGCAGACGACACCATTCTGTATACTTCTGGCCCTTCTTTGGACACTGTGTTAACAAACCTCCAGACGAGCTTCAATGCCATACAACTCTCCTTCCATGGCCTCCAACGGCTCTTAAATGCAAGTAAAACTAAATGCATGCTCTTCAACCGATCGCTGCCCGCACCCGCCCACCCGTCCAACATCACTACTCTGGAGAGGTCTGACTTAGAATATGTGGACAACTACAAATACCTAGGTGTCTGGTTAGATTGTAAACTCTCCTTCCAGACTCACATTAAGCATCTCCAATGCAAAATTAAATCTAGAATCGGCTTCCTATTTCGCAAAAAATCATCCTTCACTCATGCTGCCAAACATACCCTAGAAAAACTGACTATCCTACCGATCCTCGACTTCGGCGATGTCATTTAAGTCCAACACTCTACTCAGCAAATTGGATGCAGTCTATCCGTTTTGTCACCAAAGCCCCGTATACTACCCACCACTGTGACCTGTATGCTCTTGTGGGCTGGCCCTCACTTCATATTCATCGCCAAACCCACTGGCTCCAGGTCATCTATAAGTTTGTTGGTGATGTGGACTGCCAGCATCAGTCTGTGGTGGTATGTAGACAGCTACGAAATATACAGATGGAAACTCTCTAGGTAGATGGTGTGGTCTACAGCTTATCATAAGATACTCTACCTCAGGCGTGCAAAACCTTGAGACTTCCTTAGATAACGTGCACCGGCTGTTGTTTACATAAATGCATAGGCCCCCACCCCGTGTCTTACCAGAGGCTGCTGTTCCATCCTGTCTATAGAGTGTATAACCTGGTCTATCCTGCTGATAGTGTATAACCTGGTCTATCCTGCTGATAGTGTATAACCTGGTCTATCCTGTCTATAGAGTGTATAACCTGGTCTATCCTGCCTATAGAGTGTATAACCTGGTCTATCCTGCTGATAGTGTTTAACCTGGTCTATCCTGTCTATAGAGTGTATAACCTGGTCTACACTGCCTATAGAGTGTATAACCTGGTCTATCCTGCCTATAGAGTGTTTAACCTGGTCTATCCTGCTGATAGTGTTTAACCTGGTCTATCCTGCCTATAGAGTGTATAACCTGGTCTATCCTGCTGATAGAGTGTATAACCTGGTCTATCCTGTCTATAGAGTGTATAACCTGGTCTATCCTGTGTATAGAGTGTATAACCTGGTCTATCCTGTCTATAGAGTGTATAACCTGGTCTATCCTGTCTATAGAGTGTATAACCTGGTCTATCCTGTCTATAGAGTGTATAACCTGGTCTATCCTGTCTATAGAGTGTATAACCTGGTCTATCTATAGAGTGTATAACCTGGTCTATCCTGTCTATAGAGTGTATAACCTGGTCTATCCTGTCTGATAGAGTGTATAACCTGGTCTATCCTGTCTATAGAGTGTATAACCTGGTCTATCCTGTCTATAGAGTGTATAACCTGGTCTATCCTGTCTATAGAGTGTATAACCTGGTCTATCCTGCTGATAGAGTGTATAACCTGGTCTATCCTGCCTATAGAGTGTATAACCTGGTCTATGTGTATAACCTGGTCTATCCTGCCTATAGAGTGTATCCTGTTCATCCTCTATAGAGTGTATAACCTGGTCTATCCTGTCTATAGAGTGTATAACCTGGTCTATCCTGTCTATAGAGTGTATAACCTGGTCTATCCTGCCTATAGAGTGTATCCTGGTTCTATCCTGTCTATAGAGTGTATAACCTGGTCTATCCTCTATAGAGTGTATAACCTGGTCTATCCTGTCTATAGAGTGTATAACCTGGTCTATCCTGTCTATAGAGTGTATAACCTGGGTCTATCCTGCCTATAGAGTGTATAACCTGGTCTATCCTGCCTATAGAGTGTATAACCTGGTCTATCCTGTCTATAGAGTGTATAACCTGGTCTATCCTGTCTATAGAGTGTATAACCTGGTCTATCCTGCTGATAGAGTGTATAACCTGGTCTATAGAGTGTATAACCTGGTCTATCCTGCCTATAGAGTGTATAACCTGGTCTATCCTGTCTATAGAGTGTATAACCTGGTCTATCCTGCTGATAGAGTGTATAACCTGGTCTATCCTGTCTATAGAGTGTATAACCTGGTCTATCCTCTATAGAGTGTATAACCTGGTCTATCCTGTCTATAGAGTGTATAACCTGGTCTATCCTGCTGATAGAGTGTATAACCTGGCCTCTATCCTGCCTATAGAGTGTATAACCTGGTCTATCCTGTCTATAGAGTGTATAACCTGGTCTATCCTGTATAACCTGGATAGAGTGTATAACCTGGTCTATCCTGCCTATAGAGTGTATAACCTGGTCTATCCTGTCTATAGAGTGTATAACCTGGTCTATCCTGCCTATAGAGTGTATAACCTGGTCTATCCTGCTGATAGAGTGTATAACCTGGTCTATCCTGTCTATAGAGTGTATAACCTGGTCTATCCTGCCTATAGAGTGTATAACCTGGTCTATCCTGTCTATAGAGTGTATAACCTGGTCTATCCTGCTATAGAGTGTATAACCTGGTCTATCCTGTATAGAGTGTATAACCTGGTCTATCCTGTCTATAGAGTGTATAACCTGGTCTATCCTGCTATAGAGTGTATAACCTGGTCTATCCTGCTGATAGAGTGTATAACCTGGTCTATCCTGTCTATAGAGTGTATAACCTGGTCTATCCTGTCTATAGAGTGTATAACCTGGTCTATCCTGCCTATAGAGTGTATAACCTGGTCTATCCTCTATAGAGTGTATAACCTGGTCTATCCTGTCTATAGAGTGTATAACCTGGTCTATCCTGCCTATAGAGTGTATAACCTGGTCTATCCTGTCTATAGAGTGTATAACCTGGTCTATCCTGTCTATAGAGTGTATAACCTGGTCTATAGAGTGTATAACCTGTCTATCCTGCCTATAGAGTGTTTAACCTGGTCTATCCTGTCTATAGAGTGTATAACCTGGTCTATCCTGCCTATAGAGTGTATAACCTGGTCTATCCTGCCTATAGAGTGTATAACCTGGTCTATCCTGCCTATAGAGTGTATAACCTGGTCTATCCTGCCTATAGAGTGTATAACCTGGTCTATCCTGTCTATAGAGTGTATAACCTGGTCTATCCTGTCTATAGAGTGTATAACCTGGTCTATCCTGTCTATAGAGTGTATAACCTGGTCTATCCTGTCTATAGAGTGTATAACCTGGTCTATCCTGCCTGATAGAGTGTATAACCTGGTCTATCCTGTCTATAGAGTGTATAACCTGGTCTATCCTGTCTATAGAGTGTATAACCTGGTCTATCCTGTCTATAGAGTGTATAACCTGGTCTATCCTGCCTATAGAGTGTATAACCTGGTCTATCCTGTCTATAGAGTGTATAACCTGGTCTATCCTGCCTATAGAGTGTATAACCTGGTCTATCCTGCCTATAGAGTGTATAACCTGGTCTATCCTGTCTATAGAGTGTATAACCTGGTCTATCCTGCCTATAGAGTGTATAACCTGGTCTATCCTGTCTATAGAGTGCCATAGAGTGTATAACCTGGTCTATCCTGCCTATAGAGTGTATAACCTGGTCTATCCTGTCTATAGAGTGTATAACCTGGTCTATCCTGCCTGATAGAGTGTATAACCTGGTCTATCCTGCCTATAGAGTGTATAACCTGGTCTATCCTGTCTATAGAGTGTATAACCTGGTCTATCCTGTCTATAGAGTGTATAACCTGGTCTATCCTGCTGATAGAGTGTATAACCTGGTCTATCCTGCCTGATAGAGTGTATAACCTGGTCTATCCTGTCTATGAGTGTATAACCTGGTCTATCCTGCCTGATAGAGTGTATAACCTGGTCTATCCTGCTGATAGAGTGTATAACCTGGTCTATCCTGCCTATAGAGTGTATAACCTGGTCTATCCTGTCTATAGAGTGTATAACCTGGTCTATCCTGTCTATAGAGTATATAACCTGGTCTATCCTGCCTATAGAGTGTATAACCTGGTCTATAGAGTGTATCCTGTCTATCCCTATAGAGTGTATAACCTGGTCTATCCTGTCTATAGAGTGTATAACCTGGTCTATCCTGTCTATAGAGTGTATAACCTGGTCTATCCTGTCTATAGAGTGTATAACCTGGTCTATCCTGTCTATAGAGTGTATAACCTGGTCTATCCTGTCTATAGAGTGTATAACCTGGTCTATCCTGCTGATAGAGTGTATAACCTGGTCTATCCTGTCTATAGAGTGTATAACCTGGTCTATCCTGCCTATAGAGTGTATAACCTGGTCTATCCTGCCTATAGAGTGTATAACCTGGTCTATCCTGTCTATAGAGTGTATAACCTGGTCTATCCTGTGCCTATAGAGTGTATAACCTGGTCTATCCTGCCTATAGAGTGTATAACCTGGTCTATAGAGTGTATAACCTGGTCTATCCTGCCTATAGAGTGTATAACCTGGTCTATCCTGCCTATAGAGTGTATAACCTGGTCTATCCTGTCTATAGAGTGTTTAACCTGGTCTATCCTGCTGATAGAGTGTATAACCTGGTCTATCCTGCCTATAGAGTGTATAACCTGGTCTATCCTGTCTATAGAGTGTATAACCTGGTCTATCCTGTCTATAGAGTGTATAACCTGGTCTATCCTGCCTGATAGAGTGTATAACCTGGTCTATCCTGCTGATAGAGTGTATAACCTGGTCTATCCTGCCTATAGAGTGTATAACCTGGTCTATCCTGCCTATAGAGTGTATAACCTGGTCTATCCTGCTGATAGAGTGTATAACCTGGTCTATCCTGCCTATAGAGTGTATAACCTGGTCCATCCTGCTGATAGAGTGTATAACCTGGTCTATCCTGTCTATAGAGTGTATAACCTGGTCTATCCTGTCTGATAGAGTGTATAACCTGGTCTATCCTGCCTGATAGAGTGTATAACCTGGTCTATCCTGCTATAGAGTGTATAACCTGGTCTATCCTGTCTATAGAGTGTATAACCTGGTCTATCCTGTCTATAGAGTGTATAACCTGTCTATCCTGCTGATAGAGTGTATAACCTGGTCTATCCTGCCTATAGAGTGTATAACCTGGTCTATCCTGTCTATAGAGTGTATAACCTGGTCTATCCTGTCTATAGAGTGTATAACCTGGTCTATCCTGCTATAGAGTGTATAACCTGGTCTATCCTGTCTATAGAGTGTATAACCTGGTCTATCCTGTCTATAGAGTGTATAACCTGGTCTATCCTGTCTATAGAGTGTATAACCTGGTCTATCCTGCCTATAGAGTGTATAACCTGGTCTATCCTCTATAGAGTGTATAACCTGGTCTATATAGAGTGTATAACCTGGTCTATCCTGTCTATAGAGTGTATAACCTGGTCTATCCTGCCTATAGAGTGTATAACCTGGTCTATCCTGCCTATAGAGTGTATAACCTGGTCTATCCTGTCTATAGAGTGTATAACCTGGTCTATCCTGTCTATAGAGTGTATAACCTGGTCTATCCTGTCTATAGAGTGTATAACCTGGTCTATCCTGCCTATAGAGTGTATAACCTGGTCTATCCTGCCTATAGAGTGTATAACCTGGTCTATCCTGTCTATAGAGTGTATAACCTGGTCTATCCTGCCTATAGAGTGTATAACCTGGTCTATCCTGCCTATAGAGTGTATAACCTGGTCTATCCTGCCTATAGAGTGTATAACCTGGTCTATCCTGTCTATAGAGTGTATAACCTGGTCTATCCTGTCTATAGAGTGTATAACCTGGTCTATCCTGGTCTATAGAGTGTATAACCTGGTCTATCCTGGTCTATAGAGTGTATAACCTGGTCTATCCTGCCTATAGAGTGTATAACCTGGTCTATCCTGCCTATAGAGTGTATAACCTGGTCTATCCTGCCTATAGAGTGTATAACCTGGTCTATCCTGCTATAGAGTGTATAACCTGGTCTATCCTCTATAGAGTGTATAACCTGGTCTATATCCTGCCTATAGAGTGTATAACCTGGTCTATCCTGCCTATAGAGTGTATAACCTGGTCTATCCTGCTGATAGAGTGTATAACCTGGTCTATCCTGTCTATAGAGTGTATAACCTGGTCTATCCTGCCTATAGAGTGTATAACCTGGTCTATCCTGTCTATAGAGTGTATAACCTGGTCTATCCTGCTGATAGAGTGTATAACCTGGTCTGATAGAGTGTATAACCTGGTCTATCCTGCTGATAGAGTGTATAACCTGGTCTATCCTGTCTATAGAGTGTATAACCTGGTCTATCCTGCTGATAGAGTGTATAACCTGGTCTATCCTGCCTGATAGAGTGTATAACCTGGTCTATCCTGCCTATAGAGTGTATAACCTGGTCTATCCTGTCTATAGAGTGTATAACCTGGTCTATCCTGCTATAGAGTGTATAACCTGGTCTATCCTGTCTGATAGAGTGTATAACCTGGTCTATAGAGTGTATAACCTGGTCTATCCTGCCCTGGTCTATCCTGTCTATAGAGTGTATAACCTGGTCTATCCTGCCTATAGAGTGTATAACCTGGTCTATCCTGCCTATAGAGTGTATAACCTGGTCTATCCTGCCTATAGAGTGTATAACCTGGTCTATCCTGTCTATAGAGTATATAACCTGGTCTATCCTGTCTATAGAGTATATAACCTGGTCTATCCTGTCTATAGAGTGTATAACCTGGTCTATCCTGCCTATAGAGTGTATAACCTGGTCTATCCTGTCTATAGAGTGTATAACCTGGTCTATCCTGCTGATAGAGTGTATAACCTGGTCTATCCTGTCTATAGAGTGTATAACCTGGTCTATCCTGTCTATAGAGTGTATAACCTGGTCTATCCTGTCTATAGAGTGTATAACCTGGTCTATCCTGCCCTGATAGAGTGTATAACCTGGTCTATCCTGTCTATAGAGTGTATAACCTGGTCATCCTGCCTATAGAGTGTATAACCTGGTCTATCCTGCCTATAGAGTGTATAACCTGGTCTATCCTGTCTATAGAGTGTATAACCTGGTCTATCCTGTCTATAGAGTGTATAACCTGGTCTGTCCTGCTGATAGAGTGTATAACCTGGCCTATAGAGTGTATAACCTGGTCTATAGAGTGTATAACCTGGTCTATCCTGTCTATAGAGTGTATAACCTGGTCTATCCTGTCTATAGAGTGTATAACCTGGTCTATCCTGTCTATAGAGTGTATAACCTGGTCTATCCTGTCTATAGAGTGTATAACCTGGTCTATCCTGTCTATAGAGTGTATAAATCCTGCTGATAGAGTGTATAACCTGGTCTATAGAGTGTATAACCTGGTCTATCCTGCTATAGAGTGTATAACCTGGTCTATCCTGTCTATAGAGTGTATAACCTGGTCTATCCTGTCTATAGAGTGTATAACCTGGTCTATCCTGCCTATAGAGTGTATAACCTGGTCTATCCTGCTATAGAGTGTATAACCTGGTCTATCCTGCCTATAGAGTGTATAACCTGGTCTATCCTGTCTATAGAGTGTATAACCTGGTCTATCCTGCTGATAGAGTGTATAACCTGGTCTATCCTCTGATAGAGTGTATAACCTGGTCTATCCTGTCTATAGAGTGTATAACCTGGTCTATCCTGCCTATAGAGTGTATAACCTGGTCTATCCTGCTGATAGAGTGTATAACCTGGTCTATCCTGCCTATAGAGTATATAACCTGGTCTATCCTGTCTATAGAGTATATAACCTGGTCTATCCTGTCTATAGAGTATATAACCTGGTCTATCCTGTCTATAGAGTGTATAACCTGGTCTATAGAGTGTATAACCTGGTCTATCCTGCCTATAGAGTGTATAACCTGGTCTATCCCATAGAGTGTATAACCTGGTCTATCCTGCCTATAGAGTGTATAACCTGGTCTATAGAGTGTATAACCTGGTCTATCCTGCCTATATAGTGTATAACCTGGTCTATCCTGTCTATAGAGTGTATAACCTGGTCTATCCTGTCTATAGAGTGTATAACCTGGTCTATCCTGTCTATAGAGTGTATAACCTGGTCTATCCTGTCTATAGAGTGTATAACCTGGTCTATCCTGTCTATAGAGTGTATAACCTGGTCTATCCTGCTGATAGAGTGTATAACCTGGTCTATCCTGTCTATAGTGTGTATAACCTGGTCTATCCTGTCTATAGAGTGTATAACCTGGTCTATCCTGCCTATAGAGTGTATAACCTGGTCTATCCTGCTGATAGAGTGTATAACCTGGTCTATCCTGTCTATAGAGTGTATAACCTGGTCTATCCTGCCTATAGAGTGTATAACCTGGTCTATCCTATAGAGTGTATCTGTCTACTTGTCATAGAGTGTATAACCTGGTCTATCCTGTCTATAGAGTGTATAACCTGGTCTATCCTGCCTATAGAGTGTATAACCTGGTCTATCCTGCCTATAGAGTGTATAACCTGGTCCTGGTATAACCTGGTCTATCCTGTCTATAGAGTGTATAACCTGGTCTATCCTGCTGATAGAGTGTATAACCTGGTCTATCCTGCTGATAGAGTGTATAACCTGGTCTATCCTGTCTATAGAGTGTATAACCTGGTCTATCCTGCTATAGAGTGTATAACCTGTCTATCCTGTCTATAGAGTGTATAACCTGGTCTATCCTGTCTATAGAGTGTATAACCTGGTCTATCCTGCTGATAGAGTGTATAACCTGGTCTATCCTGCCTATAGAGTGTATAACCTGGTCTATCCTGCCTATAGAGTGTATAACCTGGTCTATCCCTATAGAGTGTATAACCTGGTCTATCCTGCTATAGAGTGTATAACCTGGTCTGATAGAGTGTATCCGGTCTCCTGCCTGATAGAGTGTATAACCTGGTCTATCCTGTCTATAGAGTGTATAACCTGGTCTATCCTGCCTATAGAGTGTATAACCTGGTCTATCCTGCTGATAGAGTGTATAAATCCTGCCTATAGAGTATATAACCTGGTCTATATAGTGTATAACCTGGTCTATCCTGTCTATAGAGTGTATAACCTGGTCTATCCTGTCTATAGAGTGTATAACCTGGTCTATAGAGTGTATAACCTGGTCTATCCTGCCTATAGAGTGTATAACCTGGTCTATCCTGCCTATAGAGTGTATAACCTGGTCTATAGAGTGTATAACCTGGTCTATCCTGCCTATAGAGTGTATAACCTGGTCTATCCTGCCTATAGAGTGTATAACCTGGTCTATAGAGTGTATAACCTGGTCTATCCTGCCTATAGAGTGTATAACCTGGTCTATCCTGTCTATAGAGTGTATAACCTGGTCTATCCTGCCTATAGAGTGTATAACCTGGTCTATCCTGCTGATAGAGTGTATAACCTGGTCTATCCTGTCTATAGAGTGTATAACCTGGTCTATCCTGTCTATAGAGTGTATAACCTGGTCTATCCTGTCTATAGAGTGTATAACCTGGTCTATCCTGTCTATAGTGTATAACCTGGTCTATCCTGCCTATAGAGTGTTTAACCTGGTCTATCCTGCCTATAGAGTGTATAACCTGGTCTATCGAGTGTATAACCTGGTCTATCCTGTCTATAGAGTGTATAACCTGGTCTATCCTGTCTATAGAGTGTATAACCTGGTCTATCCTGTCTATAGAGTGTATAACCTGGTCTATCCTGTCTATAGAGTGTATAACCTGGTCTATCCTGCCTGATAGAGTGTATAACCTGGTCTATCCTGTCTATAGAGTGTATAACCTGGTCTATCCTGTCTATAGAGTGTATAACCTGGTCTATCCTGTCTATAGAGTGTATAACCTGGTCTATCCTGCCTATAGAGTGTATAACCTGGTCTATCCTGCTGATAGAGTGTATAACCTGGTCTATCCTGCCTATAGAGTGTATAACCTGGTCTATCCTGTCTATAGAGTGTATAACCTGGTCTATCCTGTCTATAGAGTGTATAACCTGGTCTATCCTGTCTATAGAGTGTATAACCTGGTCATCATAGAGTGTATAACCTGGTCTATCCTGCCTATAGAGTGTATAACCTGGTCTATCCTGTCTATAGAGTGTATAACCTGGTCTATCCTGCCTATAGAGTGTATAACCTGTCTATCCTGTCTATAGAGTGTATAACCTGGTCTATCCTGTCTATAGAGTATATAACCTGGTCTATCCTGTCTATAGAGTGTATAACCTGGTCTTCTATAGAGTGTATAACCTGGTCTATCCTGCCTATAGAGTGTATAACCTGGTCTATCCTGCTATAGAGTGTATAACCTGGTCTATCCTGCCTATAGAGTGTATAACCTGGTCTATCCTGCCTATAGAGT
>NW_024608461.1:0-63437 GCF_018296145.1 Oncorhynchus tshawytscha
AGCTCACTGTTGTCTGTTGTTTCTAGCTAGCTAGCTAACTACGATAGCTAAAAGTTAGGTAACTAACTAGCTCACAAGCTAACTAACTAGCTCACAAGCTAACTATGGGGTCTTGCTGTAATTCAGCGGCAGCATATCATATTGTTCACAATCCAGTACATTCAGAGTAGCTGTGTAATGCAGAGAAATGCTTGTTTATCACTGAATAACAGCCACTTCATGTAGCTAACAAGCTAGCTGAGCTCACTAGTTCACTCAATTCAAACACCAGTTCAATTTAACTCCCAATAACACAGTATTTTCACGTGTGCCTGGTTTATTCTATATATATATTTACATTTTCAAATGTTATTTCATCTTAAATTGTGTATATTTTCATCGACTAGTAGGGACATATGAAGCCTGGTGGCTGCAGTAATGTTGAGATGTCAGTAGGGAGAGCTCTAGTCTAGAACACTGGTACCAAAGATACTCCCCTTTCATCTGTTCTGTTCTGGAACCTTCAGTACCAGCTGATGAGGAGATGGGAATGGGTCACATGTTGTCTCTTGTAAGACATGTAGGTCCACTCCTCATATAAAGAAATGTAACTACAGTATTCTGACTTTAGACCATTTTCTATTTAGATACAGTAACATCCCTTATGTGACATGCTGTTCCTGCATGTTAATGACCTGACTAGGCTTCTTTAAAATGTGTCAACCACAGAACTCACACTTAGGCTACGCCTGTTTCTACTAATACTTACAGTAGAATACTTCTTGTTTCCACACAGTGACAGTAAGTTGACTAACTGTTCAAGACCTCTCCCCTTCACTTCACTCTGTAAGTACACTTGACAATATCTTGAAATATAGTTTTAGTTTTGATGTTTTTAGCCAAACATCACATGACTTACTGTATCTTTGTACTTGTTGGTTTATATTGAACTGTGTTTTGGTTCTTACATCAGGGCCTGTATTCATAAAGTGTCTCAGATGGTCCATATAATTATGATCTAAAAGGCTAAACTGATCCCAGATCAGCTCTACCTGATACACTTTGTGAATACTGACCCTGGACTGTGGTTTCATGTGTTTAGTTTAGTTTAGTTTATTCATTTACATGTTTAAAACATGATCAGTAGAGTTTAATAGTAACACCCAGATCTCCATTCAATAGGGTCATGTTCACTGTCATAGTATATCAGGGTCAGGTATAACTGTGTGTGTGTGTGTGTGTGTGTGTGTGTGTGTGTGTGTGTGTGTGTGTGTGTGTGTGTGTGTGTGTGTGTGTGTGTGTGTGTGTGTGTGTGTGTGTGTGTGTGTGTGTGTGTGTGTGCGTGTGTGTGCACGTGTGGTGTTTGGTGTGTGTGGGTGTGTGTGTGAGTTCATATGTATTTTGACATATTAATCTGATTGTTGGATATACAGTCACAACCTAAATGATTGTAGCATACAATATAGCTCACAAATACTGAGCTATATTGTATGCTACAAAAGGTGGGATATACAATGTAAAATGAGGTTTCACATAAATACTTGTACATGCTATTTTAAGAGCTCTGAGAGCAATAGATTTGTTGTGATACATTTTGAAAATGGCCGAAAGAAAGAGTAAGAGTGATTGAGTGGATGCTTCGTAAGAGATTTAGGAGTAGTATAGACACAGTGATGGTGGGTTGTGTTTAGGAGTAGTATTAACATGAGACACAGTGATGGTGGGTTGTGTTTAGGAGTAGTATTAACATGAGACACAGTGATGGTGGGTTGTGTTTAGGAGTAGTATGAACATAAGACAGTGATGGTGGGTTGTGTTTAGGAGTAGTATTAACATGAGACACAGTGATGGTGGAGTTGTGTTTAGGAGTAAGTATTAACATGAGACACAGTGATGGTGGGTTGTGTTTAGGAGTAGTATTAACATGAGACACAGTGATGGTGGGTTTGTGTTTAGGAGTAGTATTAACATGAGACAGTGATGGTGGGTTGTGTTTAGGATGGTGGGTTGTGTTTAGGAGTAGTATTAACATGAGACACAGTGATGGTGGGTTGTGTTTAGGAGTAGTATTAACATGAGACACAGTGATGGTGGGTTGTGTTTAGGAGTAGTATTAACATGAGACACAGTGATGGTGGGTTGTGTTTAGGAGTAGTATTAACATGAGACACAGTGATGGTGGGTTGTGTTTAGGAGTAGTATTAACATGAGACACAGTGATGGTGGGTTGTGTTTAGGAGTAGTATTAACATGAGACACAGTGATGGTGGGTTGTGTTTAGGAGTAGTATTCACATGAGACACCGTGAGAAACATTAGACTATACAGAACATGTTCCTCTGTAACTCAGTTGGTAGAACATGGCACCTGCAACGTTATGGTTTTGGTTACCAGGACCACCCATATGTTGGTACTGAAGGTTCAGTGTTCTAGACTAGAGCCCCACCTACTGGCACGCTACATTACTGCAGCCCCCAGTCCTCATGGTGTCCTCATTCATTTGGGAAGTAATAGGAATAAATTGAATGATGTTCCTGTCATTCCAGCCATTATAATGAGCCCATCCTCCTGTATACCAGCCTCCTCTGTTGTACAGTACTGGTAGAAGCTGTATCTAGGAGAGGCAGGAATGAACATCACCAGCCTGCTGTACTGACTGTGTGGTCTATTGTAGTCTGCTGTCCATAAATATTGCCATTTAGTTATCAGAAGCAATGTACAGTTTTTGTGCATATATTTGACCTATGGGTGGTCCCGGGAACCAAACCCATAACGTTGTAGGTGCCATGTTCTACCAACTGAGCCACAGAGGAACATATTCTGAATAGTGTAATGTGCATATATAGATTTCTGATATGATTCAGGAGGCCTGTGAGAGGACAGACAGGAAAGTAGAACAGGGAAGTGACACTGAGTGTGTGCATCTAAACCAACAAAACCACAACCCACCATCACTGTCTCATGTTAATACTACTCCTAAACACAACCCACCATCACTGTGTCTCATGTTAATACTACTCCTAAACACAACCCACCATCACTGTGTCTCATGTTAATACTACTCCTAAACACAACCCACCATCACTGTGTCTCATGTTAATACTACTCCTACACACAACCCACCATCACTGTGTCTCATGTTAATACTACTCCTAAACACAACCCACCATCACTGTGTCTCATGTTAATACTACTCCTAAACACAACCCACCATCACTGTGTCTCATGTTAATACTACTCCTAAACACAACCCACCATCACTGTCTCATTTTAATACTACTCCTACACACAACCCACCATCACTGTGTCTCATGTTAATACTACTCCTAAACACAACCCACCATCACTGTGTCTCATGTTAATACTACTCCTAAACACAACCCACCATCACTGTGTCTCATGTTAATACTACTCCTACACACAATCCACCATCACTGTGTCTCATGTTAATACTACTCCTAAACACAACCCACCATCACTGTGTCTCATGTTAATACTACTCCTAAACACAACCCACCATCACTGTGTCTCATGTTAATACTACTCCTAAACACATCCCACCATCACTGTGTCTCATGTTAATACTACTCCTAAACACAACCCACCATCACTGTGTCTCATGTTAATACTACTCCTACACACAACCCACCATCACTGTCTCATGTTAATACTACTCCTACACACAATCCACCATCACTGTGTCTCATGTTAATACTACTCCTAAACACAACCCACCATCACTGTGTCTCATGTTAATACTACTCCTACACACAACCCACCATCACTGTGTCTCATGTTAATACTACTCCTAAACACAACCCACCATCACTGTGTCTCATGTTAATACTACTCCTACACACAACCCACCATCACTGTGTCTCATGTTAATACTACTCCTACACACAACCCACCATCACTGTGTCTCATGTTAATACTACTCCTAAACACAACCCACCATCACTGTGTCTCATGTTAATACTACTCCTAAACACAACCCACCATCACTGTGTCTATACTACTCCTAAATCTCTTACGAAGCATCCACTCAATCACTCTTACTCTTTCTTTAGGCCATTTTCAAAATGTATCCACAACAAATCTATTGCTCTCAGAGCTCTTAAAATAGCATGTACAAGTATTTATGTGAAACCTCATTTACATTGTATATCCCACCTTTTGTAGCATACAATATAGCTCAGTATTTGTGAGCTATATTGTATGCTACAATCATTTAGGTTGTGACTGTATATCCAACAATCAGATTAATATGTCAAAATACATATGAACTCACACACACACCCTCACACACCAAACACCACACGTGCACACACACGCACACGCACACACACGCACACACACACACACACACACACACACACACAGTTATACTTGACCCTGATATACTATGACAGTGAACATGACCCTATTGAATGGAGATCTGGGTATTACTGGTATACTCTACTGATCATGTTTTAAACATGTAAATGAATAAACTGAACTAAACTAAACACATGAAACCACAGTCCAGGGTCAGTATTCACAAAGTGTATCAGAGTAGGAGAGCTGATCTGGGATCAGTTTAGCCTTTTAGATCATAATTATATGGACCATCTGAGACACTTTATGAATACAGGCCCTGATGTAAGAACCAAAACACAGTTCAATATAAACCAACAAGTACAAAGATACAGGAAGTCATGTGATGTTTGGCTAAAAACATAAAAACTAAAACTATATTTCAAGATATTGTCAAGTGTACTTACAGAGTGAAGTGAAGGGGAGAGGTCTTGTAGAGTTAGTCAACTTACTGTCACTGTGTGGAAACAAGAAGTAGTCTACTGTAAGAGTTAGTAGAAGCAGGCGTAGCCTATGTGTGAGTTCTGTGGTTGACACATTTTAAAGTAGCCTAGTCAGGTCATTAACATGCAGGAACAGCATGTCACATAAGGGATGTTACTGTATCTAAATAGAAAATGGTCTAAAGTCAGAATACTGTAGTTACATTTCTTTATATGAGGAGTGGACCTACATGTTTTACAAGAGACAACATGTGACCCATTCCCATCTTCTCATCAGCTGGTACTGAAGGTTCCAGAACAGATGAAAGGGGAGTATCTTTGGTACCAGTGTTCATTTCTAGAGCTCTCCCTACTGACATCTCAACATTACTGCAGCTTCCAGGCTTCATATGTTACTACTAGTCCAATGAAAATATACAAAATAGAATGTAGAAAATGTCAAAAATGTATATAGAATAAAACAGTCATGCACTTAAAAGTACTGTTATTGGGACTTATGTTGAACTGGTGTTTTAATTGAGTGAACTAGTGATCTCAGCTATCTTGTTAGCTACATGATGCTGCTGTTATTCAGTGATAAACAAGCATTTTTATGCATCACACAGCTACTTTCAATGGACTGGATTGTGAACAATATGATGTGCTGCAGATGAATTACAGCAAGACCCCATAGTTAACTAGTGAGCTAGTTAGTTACCTGTCATCTAGCTATCAACATTAGCTAGCTAGAAACAACAGACAACAGTGAGCTGTCATTATGCCAAGGCCAAGGAAAGCTGCTCTGAATTTCCAGTGTGTGCTTGTGTGAAAGAGATCTCTTCACTCCTCTTCACTTTGATTGACACTTCACACACTCATTATATATGTCCAGTGTTCTGTCTGGGATCTGTGGCCGGTGCCAGAGGACGAAAAATGGGATGACCCCCCAAGCCTCCTGTTCCCTTTTAAAGTAGGGACACAGTCCCTCATCCTCTTCCTTCATCTTCATCATTCTCCTCCCTCTCTACTATCCAGTCGATGCATGGTGGTCAGGGTTGTCATGGTGGACAAGGTTGCCATGGTTTCCTGTCTCTTCCTCTCTGGTCAGGCTTGTCTTTGAAGCAACACTTGTCACCATAGAAACAGCCGGTGGTCCTCCAGAAGAAACACTCGTCACCATTGATGGGAGCCATCCTCCTGGTCCTGGGAGAGAGACACACACAGTATGAAAACACAAACACCTGCACCTGAGCTCCTGCTTCCTCCTTCCGTCACTTTGTACATTTCAAAAGTTTATATGAGTTGATGGTAACACTTTAGAATAACTCATAATGATGTTTTGAATGACAGATGGATGTCTTTACCCTGTGGAGGCATACTGGGAGGCTGAGGAGGTGTTGAGGCCTATAGAGTTGGTCCTCTGAGGAGAGGGAGGGGTTCTCTGGACCCAGCGGTCTGGGTACCTGATTAACAGCCTGGTGCTCTCCAGCTCCAGTCCCTGGACAGGAGGACAAACTGCAGGTGCAGTCCAAATACATACAATGGAACAAATAGCATAGTCCCAAAAGTACAATTGAATTAATAGCATTGTCCCAAAGTACGATGAAACCAATAACATTATATTGGGTTTTATTACTGGCTTGTTTTTCTATTTATGTGCAAGACTCAAGCTGTACACTGAAGGCTCTTGACTCTGTGTGTCACGCAGAGACGTCTAACTCACCATTGTGATCTCTACAGTGCTGTCAGGTGGACATCAGTAGCAACACCCAGGCTCAAACACTGGTACATTCTTATTCAGAAGACCATTTAAGGAAAACTGCCATTTCATATACCCTCTCTTCTAGCAAGAAATGAAACCACATACAAACTCAGATCTCAATCTTGTTTTATACTAACAGTACTGAAAACTAGAACCAAACATGGAAAAAAGCCCATTCAGCCCCTTGATCTTGGAATGTGTTTCCTTGGACGAGTTCAAAGAACATATAGAATAACAGGTTATTGAGACATGTAGCTGTTTCTAGTTGTCAGCCATTGTCACTAGTTTGCATTGCCTTTTTTAACCCCCGTCCCCACAGGAGACCTTATGCCTCTTGAAAGGCCGCCATTGTAAATAAGAATTTGTTCTTGATTGACTTGCCTGGATAAAATAAAGGTTGAATAAAGATTATCCTAAAAGTGCAATACAACAAATAGCATCGTCCCAAAAGTACAATAGAATCAATCACATAGTCCTAAGCGTACACTGGAACAAATAGTCCCAAAAGTACAATGGAACCAATGGCATAGTCCCAAAAGTACAATTGAACCGATGGCATGGTCCCAAAAGTACACACTCCTTAAGTTCAAGCTAAAAAATTGAAAGCACATCTCACATAGTTAAATGCATATGACAGCATTAATTTCATCCCACCTTTAGCCTCTCCAAGGTGCAAGTGGACATGTTGGGATTCTTGAAGTTGACAGAGGCATATAATCTCTCTTGTAGAACTCTGATACTCTCTCCCTCTCCACACCTACAGTACATAACCTAGATTTAGAATGTAGAACTCTGATACTCTCTATCTCCCCACATTTACAGTACAGAACATAGAGAGTATCAGAGTTCTACATTCTAATTATATCTCCCCTCACCTACAGCACAGAATGTAGAAGGAGGAGAGGAAGGGATGGAGGTGACCACAGTCAAAATACAAGGAATGTAGGAACAGGGTACTATTTGAGACAGATTATAGAACCAATAACTGTAGAAATGTATACTGTGGAATAACCAGAAATAAACATACTCACCCACTGGAGTCCTGAGGGGAGGAGAGGTCCACCACTGAAGTCATGAGGGGAGGAGAGGTCCACCACTAGAGTTATGAGGGGAGGAGAGGTCCACCACTGGAGTCCTGAGGAGAGGAGAGGTCCACCACTGGAGTCCTGAGGAGAGGAGAGGTCCACCACTAGATTCATGAGGGGAGGAGAGGTCCACCACTGGAGTCCTGAGGAGAGGAGAGGTCCACCACTGGAGTCCTGAGGAGAGGAGAGGTCCACCACTAGATTCATGAGGGGAGGAGAGGTCCACCACTGGAGTCCTGAGGAGAGGAGAGGTCCACCACTAGATTCATGAGGGGAGGAGAGGTCCACCACTGGAGTCCTGAGGAGAGGAGAGGTCCACCACTAGATTCATGAGGGGAGGAGAGGTCCACCACTGGAGTCCTGAGGAGAGGAGAGGTCCACCACTGGAGTCCTGAGGAGAGGAGAGGTCCACCACTAGATTCATGAGGGGAGGAGAGGTCCACCACTGGAGTCCTGAGGAGAGGAGAGGTCCACCACTAGAGTCTTGAGGGGAGGAGAGGTCCACCACTAGAGTCATGAGGGGAGGAGAGGTCCACCACTGGAGTCCTGAGGGGAGGAGAGGTCTACCACTGGAGTCATGAGGGGAGGAGAGGTCCACCACTGGAGTCCTGAGGGGAGGAGAGGTCCACCACTGGAGTCCTGAGGGGAGGAGAGATCCACTACTGGAGTCATGAGGGGAGGAGAGGTCCACCACTGGAGTCCTGAGGGGAGGAGAGGTCCACCACTGGAGTCCTGAGGGGAGGAGAGGTCCACCACTGGAGTCCTGAGGGGAGGAGAGGTCCACCACTGGAGTCATGAGGGGAGGAGAGGTCCACCACTGGAGTCCTGAGGGGAGGAGAGATCCACTACTGGAGTCATGAGGGGAGGAGAGGTCTTCCCCTCAGGAAACATTGTAGCTAAACATCACAATAAATCAATGTTAGATATATAGCATGTATTTATTTTTTGTTGTAGTGATTTGGTTAAATCAGAAATCAAACTCCTGTAATAATGGCTATGCTCCTTGTGGTGGGGTCTGGTAGTGCAGTCTGTATATACTATGCCCCTGTGGCTGGGTCTGGTAGTGCAGTCTGTATATACTATGCCCCTGTGGTGGGGTCTGGTAGTGCAGCCTGTCAATACTATGGCGGGGAGATAGAGAGTCAGACAAACAGACACATTTAAGATGAGGGAGGACGCACATTTTTTATGAGCATGGCCTTATTTCTATCACAGCATTTTGGATGACTGTCATTCATATTCCGTTCACCCAGCTCAATGTAACATCAATATATTTAAATTACTACATGCCATGATACTCTAGTGTTCCTTATAGCCATGAGGTTGTTACAACCTAGCCTATGAATGAAAGGTTACAACGTAGGTTCACAGGTCGAGAGAAACATTAGAGTAATCAAGGTGACAGACAGTGACACATTCAATACCGCCTTGCACACTCTGGCCTGCATCTAGCTGATTCAACAGAATCGGTGGAATGAATACACCTCTGATTACATTCAAACACAGTTCACTTTCAAAGCAGACACATACAAACAGCATGATCACATTGCCAATTACAGAATTCCTTCTCGCATCGCTGCACTATACTCCTCTCACCTTTTCCCTTCACTTGTGGACTTCAGTGCACAACACATCAGCTGTCTGTGAGCAGGCAAAAAAACCTTTCCAAGCCAAACCTTCATATCATGACTGCTAATGCTACACACAGCCTACATCATTGTCACCATATTAGCTAACGTATTGTCAACATCTACTAGAACTAATGCGTTAGTAAACACACTACAATCATCTAGTACAGTGTACAGTCAGCAAGCAGTGTAGCAGTTACACCGATGGGCCCAGGTGGTAATAAATGAATAAAACCAAAATCTTACCTTGTCTTGGAAGAGGTCTAGTGTTGGATAGCCGTAGCCAGCTAGCTAACATACCATCTCTCTCTGTTTGAGACGGTTATTTGAGTAACTAAACTAGCTAGCTGCATTAGATGCTGGCTAAGTAAGTGAAAGTGAAAGCAAAAAGCAAAGTAGAGTTTGCTAGCTCTCTCCCACTCTCTATTGCTTCTCCTTCATTTTTAAAGAAATACATTTTTTTCAATACTGTTCAACTATTGACGTTCTCTTTGAGTCAACTACTCAGCACATGTTATGCACTATAGTGCTAGTTGGCTGTATCTAATGCTTTCAGAACTAGATTAAATATCTAATACTTTGATTGGTCAGACAGCATGTCAGTTCAAGCTGCAAGATCTCTGATGGGTTGGAGGACATCGTCCGGAAGTTGTCATCATTACTTCATAAGTCTATGGAAGGGGTTGAGAACCATGATCCTCTAGGTTCTGTATTGAAGTCATTGTACCCAGAGGAGGACGAAAACTAGCTGTCCTCCGGTTACACCATGGTGCTACCCTGCAGAGTGCTGTTGAAGCTGCTGTAGACCTTCATTGCAAAACAGCTGTTTTAGTGAAAAGAAATACTGGCTGTGCTTATACAGCTGAATACCCTTCACTGGAGGAACACACAAAGGGTTAAACTAGGGTCATTTCAGTGACTAGAAGGTTAATAAGACAACTAAGCAGCACTGCCTCTGTGTTTGAGTAATCAACTCGACAGTAAGATGTGATTATTTGAATCAGCTGTGTAGTGCTTGGGCAAAAACCAAAACGTTCACCCCTTAGGGTCCCCAGGACTGAGTTGAGGAGACGCTGGCCGAGCCTCTCATGGTTAAATGATACAATGTCGCCATCATGTGTCTATTAGGCAGTAATTCAAGAAACAAGAGCTGACTGGAAATGGAAATAGTTGTGAATCAATGTATTATTAGTTGATCAAATAATCTGTGTATTTATTGTCTTAAATGTTGATCTTATTTACAACATGATGCTTCTACTGTATTGACACTAAACCTGTAAAAACTGCAAAGGTAAACATGTATTTAACGTATATAAAATACGTAATAATGAAACATGTGCTGACAAAACACGTGATATCATGACACTGAACAATATATTATTACGTAATATAAAATTATAATTATTATAAAATGTAAAAAACTGCAAATGTTTAAATGTATGTAATGTGCTGATTACATGTTTTTAAACAAAAAAATAATATAATATTATAAAATATAAAATATATAATAAGTAATAATGTCTGACAGCAATACAAAGTAAATCATCATCAAACACATCAGGAGAAACTTGGTCCAGGCCTCCTGAGAGGTGCAGTGGTCTAAGGCACTGCATCACAGTTACTAGCTGTGCCACTAGAGATCCTGGTTCAGTCCAGGCTCTGTCGCAGCCGGCCGCGACCGGGAGACCCATCGGACGGCAGATAACTGGCCCAGCGTCTTCCGGGTTAGGGGAGAGTTTGGTAGGCAGGGACGTCCTTGTTCCATTGCGCTCTGGCGACTCCTGTGGCGTGTCGGGTGTGACACAGTCGCCAGGTGCACAGTGTTTCCTCTGACACATCGGTGTGGCTGGCTTCCAGGTTCAGTGGGCAGTGTGGCTTGGTTGGGTTATGTTACGGAGGACGAGTAGCTCTTGACCTTCGACACTCCCGAGTCCGTACGGGAGTTGGACTGGACATGATAACATGCTACATTAGACTGTAGATGGTTAACATGCTACATTAGACTATATATGGATAACATGCTACATTAGACTATAAATGGATAACAGGCTACATTAGACTATATATGGATAACAGGCTACATTAGACTATATATGTATAACAGGCTACCTTAGACTATAGATGGATAACAGGCTACATTAGACTATATATGGATAACATGCTACATTAGACTATATATGGATAACAAGCTACATTAGACTATATATGGATAACATGCTACATTAGACTATATATGGATAACAGGCTACATTAGACTATATATGGATAACATGCTACATTAGACTATATATGGATAACAGGCTACATTAGACTATATATGGATAACAGGCTACATTAGACTATATATGGATAACATGCTACATTAGACTATATATTGATAACATGCTACATTAGACTATATATGGATAACAGGCTACATTAGACTATATATGGATAACATGCTACATTAGACTATATATGGATAACAGGCTACATTAGACTATATATGGATAACATGCTACATTAGACTATATATGGATAACAGGCTACATTAGACTATATATGGATAACAGGCTACATTAGACTATATATGGATAACATGCTACATTAGACTATATATTGATAACAGGCTACATTAGACTATATATGGATAACAGGCTACATTAGACTATAGATGGATAACAGGCTACATTAGACTATATATGGATAACATGCTACATTAGACTATATATGGATAACAGGCTACATTAGACTATATATGGATAACATGCTACATTAGACTATATATGGATAACAGGCTACATTAGACTATATATGGATAACAGGCTACATTAGACTATATATGGATAACATGCTACATTAGACTATATATGGATAACATGCTACATTAGACTATATATGGATAACAGGCTACATTAGACTATATATGGATAACATGCTACATTAGACTATAGATGGATAACAGGCTACATTAGACTATATATGGATAACATGCTACATTAGACTATATATGGATAACAGGCTACATTAGACTATATATGGATAACAGGCTACATTAGACTATAGATGGATAACAGGCTACATTAGACTATATATTGATAACAGGTTACATTAGACTATATATGGATAACAGGCTACATTAGACTATATATGGATAACAGGTTACATTAGACTATATATGTATAACAGGCTACATTAGACTATATATGGATAACAGGCTACATTAGAATATATATGGATAACAGGCTACAATAAACTATGTATGGATAACAGGCTACATTAGACTATGTATTGGTAACAGGCTACATTAGACGATGTATGGATAACAGGCTACATTAGACTATGTATGGGTAACAGGCTACATTAGACTATGTATGGGTAACAGGCTACATTAGACTATGTATGGGTAACAGGCTACATTAGACTATGTATGGATAACAGGCTACATTAGAATATATATGGATAACAGGCTACAATAAACTATGTATGGATAACAGGCTACATTAGACTATGTATTGGTAACAGGCTACATTAGACGATGTATGGATAACAGGCTACATTAGACTATGTATGGGTAACAGGCTACATTAGACTATGTATGGGTAACAGGCTACATTAGACTATGTATGGGTAACAGGCTACATTAGACTATGTATGGGTAACAGGCTACATTAGACTATGTATGGGTAACAGGTTACATTAGACTATGTATGGATAACAGGTTACATTAGACTATGTATGGGTAACAGGCTACATTAGACTATGTATGGGTAACAGGCTACATTAGACTATGTATGGGTAACAGGCTACATTAGACTATGTATGGGTAACAGGCTACATTAGACTATGTATGGGTAACAGGCTACATTAGACTATGTATTGGTAACAGGCTACATTAGACTATGTATGGGTAACAGGCTACATTAGACTATGTATGGGTAACAGGCTACATTAGACTATGTATTGGCAACAGGCTACATTAGACTATGTATTGGCAACAGGCTACATTAGACTATGTATGGATAACAGGCTACATTAGACTATATATGGGTAACAGGCTACATTAAACTATGTATTGGCAACAGGCTACATTAGACTATGTATGGATAACAGGCTACATTAGACTATGTATGGATAACAGGCTACATTAGACTATATATGGGTAACAGGCTACATTAAACTATGTATGGATAACAGGATATTTTAACGTGTGTAAACATACAGCATATAGTGTATAAAATGTACTTTAATATCAGGATTTAAAAGTGAGATTTTCATTGGACAGTTACTTTAAGGACCTGCTTCTGTTATTCTATTAAACCTTCTCTCCAACTGCTTCTTACCCTTTGTGTTTTTTGTCCCTTCCTGCCTCCCTTCCAAGATTAGAACATCATGCAGTCCATGCATCTTTTCGACAACATAATTTAATGACACTTCCTGTGGGTGTGGCCTAACAGAAGGACGCATATTTACCCCCACTGCCCCTGCCCCAAGCTCTATCCCAAAACACTCAGTGGTGCTGTCAGGGGCGTAAAAGGTATCTCTCCATGGGATCTCCACTCTCCCCTCCACTCCTTGGCCCTCTCTGTCCACAAAGAGAGACAACCTACCTGGGAAGGTCGGTCAACAGTTAGGGGGTCAAGAGCCACGCCATGTTGGAGACCATAACACTCATTCTATATGACATCACATTCTCACTTAACAATGATGTAATGCATTCTCTAACTACTAGTTGGACAAAATGGGGAACTGTCATTCTTATATCAGGCAATAATCTCACTGCCTGGTCTGAACTTGTTAACTGTGAGATGTATTATTATCAATCATCAAACATTCCAGAATGTTCTATCTCTCTGTGTTCTGGAATGGAATGCCCTCGCTGACTGAATTACCCTCCACACTCCAAACATAGATGTTATGTCATGTTGTGTGTTTTAAAAATGACAATGAATACTATTTACTGGTTGTGTGTCTAGGTGCTGGACATTGCTCCTTCTGAAAGTGTCTGTGTAGTTTTTGTACCGACATGATAATAATGATGAAGATGAATGAACCACTATTGCTCTCCAAACTAATGTAAATGTCTTATTTGTAGTTACTGTAGTTACTGTAAAGTACAAGAGGTGTGATTTTGAAAGTGTTTCACTTTCTCTCCACTGAAGATACTGTTATAACAAGGTAAAAACAATGACAATAAAGTTTATTCTTAAAAGTCTATTTTTAAAAATGTCACAACACAGTTTACAAAAAATAACATTTGATAAAAGCATTAAGAAACGTTGCATCAAGCAGAACTCTTTCCTGGACGTTGAGGCAAAAGTCTCACAAGTTTGTTTCAGAAACATAACATGAAAAATATAGAATTATATACAATGCATTGGGAAAGCATTCAGACCCCCTGACTTTTTTCAAATGTTGTTACGTTACAGCCTTATTCTAAAATAGATTAAATAAAAATATACCACACTTTCCCATAATGACAAAACAAAAACAGGTTTTTAGAAAGGTTTGCAAATGTATTAAAACTGAAAAACAGAAATATCTTATTTAGATAACTGTTCAGACCTTTTGCTTTGAGACTCGAAATTGAACTCAGCTGCATCCTGTTTCTATCGATCTTCCTTGAGATGTTTCTACAACTTGATTGGAGACCACCTGTAGTAAATTCAATTAATTGGATATGATTTGGAAAGGCACACACCCATCTATATAAGGTCCCACAGTTGACAGTGCATGTCAGAGCAAAAATCATGAGGTCGAAGGATATGTCTTTAGAATCAGAGACAGGATTGTGCTGAGGCACAGATATGGGGAAGGGTACCAAAACATTTCTGAAGGTCCAAGAACACAGTGGCCTCCATCATTCTTAAATAGAAGAAATTTGGAACCACCAAGACTCTTCCTAGAGCTGGCCACCTGACCAAACTGATCAATCGGGGGAGAAGGGCCTTAGTCAGCGAGGTGACCAAGAACCCGATGGTCACTCTGACAGAGCTCCAGAGTTCCTCTGTGGAGATGGGAGAGCCTTCAAGAAGGACAGCCATCTCTGCAGCACTCCACCAATCAGCCCTTTATGGTAGAGTGGCCAGTTGGAAGCCAATGGCACATGAAAGTCTGCTTGGAGTTTGTCAAAAGGTACCAAAAGACCCTAAGACCATGAGAAACAAGATTATCTGGTCTGATGAAACCAAGATTGAACTCTTTGGCCTGAATGCCAAGCGTCACGTCTGGAGGAAACCTGGCACCATCCCTACGGTGATGCATGGTGTTGGCAGCATTAGGCTGAGGGGATATTTTTCAGAGGCAGGGACTGGGAGACTAGTCAGGATCGAGGGAAATATGAATGGAGAAAAGTACAGAGAGATCCTGATGAAAACCAGCTCCAGAGAGCTCAGGGCCTCAGACTGGGGTGAAGGTTCAACCTTCCAATACGACAAGGACCACAAGCACACAGCCAAGACAAAGCAGGAGTGGCTTCGGGAGAAATCTCAATGTCATTGAGTGGCCCAGCCAGAGCCCGGACTTGAACCTGATCGAACATCTCTGGAGAGACCTAAATATATATTTTCAGTGACGTTCCCCATCCAACATGACCAAGCTTGAGAGCATCTGCAGATAAGAATGGGAGAAACTCCCCAAAAACAGGTGTGCCAAGCTTGTAGCGTCATACCCAAGAAGACTCAAGGCTGTAATCGCTGCCAAAGGTGCTTCGACAAAGTACTGATTAAAGGGTCTGAATACTTATGTAAATGTGATTTTGTAGTTTTTTTGTATTTATACATTTGCTAAATTATCTAAAAACCTTTTTTGCTTCAGCATTATGGGGCTTTGTGTGTAGATTGATGAGGAGAGAATTATTTCATCAATTTGAGAAAAAGTTTGAAACATCACAACATGTGGAGAAAGTCAAGGGGTCTACTTTCTGAATGCTCTGTAAGATATAACTGGAACTCAAGGTTTCCATGTCAGAAATACAACATTTTTCAACGTAAAAAAAAGATGTAAAAAAATGTTATGGTCCCTTTCTAAATCATAATTGTTTCAAAGTCATAACTGACCCTAGATCAGAACTCCTACTCTAAGTGTGAATCGAGTCGTCCTGTGGCTCAGTTGGTACAGCATGGAGCATGGGTTCCATTCCTGCTGGGACTTCCCATACGAAAAATGTATTCATGCATGACTGTAATGACCGTGTGAATTTGGATAAAAGTGTCTACTAGATGGCATATATTATTAAATAAACTGGGTAGCTTGGTTCATGGATGCTGATTGGCTGAAACAGCATTTCAGAAGTCTATACTGTATATCAGACAATATACCACGGGTATGACGTAAAAATACTTGTTTACTGTTCTATTTATGTTGTTAACCAGTTTAAAATAAGCCGTGGAACAGTATGTTGGTCATACAACACAAACCTCTGAAGTACCTTGTTGTCATTATAAACTTAAGCAATGAGGCCTGAGGAGGTGTGGTATATGGCCAATATACTACCGCTAAGGGCTGTTCTTATGCACAATGCAACGCGGAGTGCTTGGATGCACCACAAACCCCGAGGTGCCTTATTTTAAACTGGTTACCAATGTACTTAGACCAGTAAATACAAATGTTAATACCCATGGTATACGGTCTGGTATACCACGCCGGTCAGCCAATCAGCATTCACAGCTCAAACTACCCAGTTTATAATGGTCAATATTCCACACCTCCACAGGCATTATATCACTTAGTTTAGATATACAGGTCCAGATACACAAGGTTTTCGTCAAACTTCTTCTGTTCAGGTCTTATTGGTTCTGGGTTTGTTGTGTTCAGGTCTTCTTGGGTCTGGGTTTGTTGTGTTCAGGTCTTTTTGGTTCTGGGTTTGTTGTGTTCAGGTCTTCTTGGTTCTGGGTTTGTTGTGTTCGGGTCTTCTCGGTTCTGGGTTTGTTGTGTTCAGGTCTTCTTGGTTCTGGGTTTGTTTTTTCAGGTCTTCTTAGTTCAGGGTTTGTTGTGTTCAGGTCTTCTTGGTTCTGGGTTTGTTGTGTTCAGGTCTTTTGGTTCTGGGTTTGTTGTGTTCAGGTCTTCTTGGTTCTGGGTTTGTTGTGTTCAGGTCTTCTTCGTTCTGGGTTTGTTGTTTTCAGGTCTTCTTGGTTCTGGGTTTGTTGCTTTCAGGTCTTCTTGGTTCTGGGTTTGTTGTGTTCAGGTCTTCTTGGTTCTGGGTTTGTTGCGTTCAGGTCTTCTTGGTTCTGGGTTTGTTTTTTCAGGTCTTCTTAGTTCAGGGTTTGTTGTGTTCAGGTCTTCTTGGTTCTGGGTTTGTTGTGTTCAGGTCTTCTTGGTTCTGGGTTTGTTGTGTTCAGGTCTTCTTCGTTCTGGGTTTGTTGTTTTCAGGTCTTCTTGGTTCTGGGTTTGTTGCGTTCAGGTCTTCTTAGTTCTGGGTTTGTTGTGTTCAGGTCTTCTTGGTTCTGGGTTTGTTGTGTTCAGGTGTTCTTCGTTCTGGGTTTTTTGTTTTCAGGTCCTCTTGGTTCAGGGTTTATTGACTGTACTGTAGAGAACAGAGGAGTCCTCCTCAGCTGCTTGTGCTGCTGCAGGTCTGAAGAGAGAAACAAAAATGAAACGAAGACAGTGTCCCAAATGGTGGCACCCTATAGGGCTCTGTCTAAAGTAGTGCACTAAATAGGGAATAGGGTGCCATTTGGAACAGAAGAACAGTTCCTCAAAACCATCATCACGTCACTCCCTCATTATAGACATGTCATAGTAACTGTCCTGGGATGTCCATTGTTGGGTTCATAGTTTGGGTTCATAGTGGTCTCAAAGGGTCAACTGTTTTGCTTATTGATGACATCTCCTACAATCAACTGCAGCATATGAATGACCTTAATGCAGAATATGCTCACCAGGTGGCAGCACTGGGGAGGTTGAATTTCACAGCAGCGTAGTGGACATCCTCATCCTGTTTCTGGGGTTGAGGCAGCTGGACGGTGGAGTACAGAGGCACTTCCTGGTTTTTGGAACGAGAGAAGTGGACGCTGGTGTAGTGAACATCATCCTGGTCGTCTGTGGCTGCTGTCTGTGCTGCAGTAGGGGTCATTGCCATGCCTGAGATGTTGTCAAACACTGGACTTGAGTCTCCCTGATGGAGAGAGAGGACAGACAACATGAGGAGTGGAAATGTTCCACAAAGAATACAGTCATCACAGTCACCTTCTGATTCCAAGAGACTCACCTGTCCATCGTCTGCTGTGTCTCTTGTGTCAGAGGGGGATTTGGAGGCCGCCTTCCTGTTTTGTAAACAAACAAATGAATGAATGAATGAATGAATGAATGAGTGAACGAATTATTGAATCTTCTAAAGTGAAATAATAAACAACAAAAAACGCACCTGAACCACATGAGTCCAGAGAAACAGAGGATGAGAACCAGAACCACTGTGATTCCTACAGCTGCAGTCAGAACTGAGGTCTGTTTCCCTAAAATAAAATATGGATGATATGAGTACACAGCATGTTCCAATGAACTGAATATTATTATGATAATAAAACAGAATATCAATGTAATACTTGTTAATACTTGTGGATTTTATAAACCAACCTGTAGTTATTAACAGAAGAGAAATAATCCAAAGTATAATTATTAAGATTTATCTTGAAAAGTAATTTTGTATTGACTGACACTGAGGGGTTCTTTGGAGCATCTAGTAAAGGAGAATATGTCAGAGGGTCAGGTTTGTAGTATACTACCTCAAATGACTTCATGCCAAAAATAAATCATATCTAAAGTCAGAGAACTATCTAAAACTATCACTTACACAAAACATGAACAATAATACATTTGGAGATACTTTAGGACTTGAGTGTCTCTACTAAACTATTCTTCAAGTGTCTGAGGTACTGAACATTCTAACTATAGACATGCATACATCTATGACATTGTCTGTAATTTCTATGTAATGATGAATATTGATAGATAAAGCAGTAATACCCTTCTTCTTGACCTTAAATAATTGATACTTTCTAAGTAGAATAGTAGTTTAATTCATACTCACACACTGCAGGAGAGTGGATGTCCTCATGGTGTTCTACAGCACAGGAGTAACTGTCCACAGAATGACCCAACACTACTAGGGTATTACTAGAGTATTGTTGGGAAGTGGGCTCATCTAGACGTTGTCCGTTCTTGTACCAGATGTAGGTGGGGTTGTCAGTCAGAGTACAGGTGGTGATACAGGTCAGTGTCTTCTGTCCCTCTGCAGCAGGAGTCACCTTCACCTGCAGACCTGAAACAATATGTATAAAACCACATACACCTCTGTGTTAACAGGATGGTTCATATATTTATCCTGTAATTCATTATGATATACAGTTGTATCATACAGTGTAGTATTACCTGTGACAGACAGAGTTGTTCCTGGGAAACTATGACCCCATTCAATGCTGTTTGCTTTAAAAGTGAAGCGATACTCAGCTGAGTCCTCCTCTCTCAGATCTGTGATTCTCAGGGTGAAGGGACCTCTGTATGTTCCAGTGTACTCCACACGACCTGCATACCCTGGGTCAGTGGTTAGGTCTTCAGGTGTCGACTTATCACTTCTAATCCAGAATGATAATGTGGTGGAATAATGACCAACATAAGTACAGGATATGTCCACTGTTGACCCCGTCAAGACACAGATTCTCCTCTTGGTGTAAGTCACTCTGTTGCAGCTCTGACCCTGAACACCTGAAACACAGTGACATAACAAGAGGATCATTAGGATTGTGTTCTCAGTTCTTTCTAGAAATGCTCAAAGTTCTCAAGTTCTCATAGTGAAACCAACACACAGTATAATGTATTAAATGAACACTCACACACTGCAGGAGAGTGGAGGTCCTCATGGCCTTTTACAGCACAGGAATAAGTGTCTTCATAGTTACTGGAGACTGGGTCTTTGTACTGGGGGGAGGTGCTCTCATCTAGATGTTGTCCGTTCTTGTACCAGATGTAGGTGGGGTTGTCAGTCAGAGTACAGGTGGTGATACAGGTCAGTGTCTTATCCTGATGTCCACCAGTCACCTTCACCTGAAGACCTGGAGAAAAAAACAATATCACTGTAAATCCCTTTATCACTGACTTATCACTCTAATACAAAGATGGAAGAAATCCTATGTTATACAGACTATTGTACATACACACCACAACAATTGTCAGAACTAATTGTAATTGAACATAAAACACTTTTACTGTACCTGTGACAGACAAAGTCACTCCAAGTTTGCCAGTAAATGTCCCTACTTCCTGATCTGTTATGAATCTGAACTTGTACATAGCTGAGTCTCTCTCTCTCAGGTCTGTGATTTTCAGGGTACAGTCTTTCTTCTTGTCCCCATGATACTCCAGACGACCTGCATACTCTGGGTTCTGACCTAGATCTTCAGTCTCAATTTTAGTAAACCAGAAGGTTGATGTGACTTTATGACCTCTGGGATATCTGAAAGAGCAGGTCAGCTTCACTGTTGACCCCTTCAAAGCACAGATACTCTGAGGGGTGTAAGTCACACTCCATCCATCCTGACCCAGTACAACTGAAACACAGCCACACAACACAACATTTATTTAATTAAAATTAATGCAAAAATGTCTCTCACTAACAGTATTGTTGGTCCAAACTTTGTTGCCATAGTTACTGAGTTGGATGTGAATGGAAACCACACATAAGCATCTCTCAATGAGGAGTAGAAGACCAATATATAAAGTGAAGTAGATGCCAAACAGAACAACATTATGACTCTTAACCTTTTAGACATGTTTATAAATTGAAACACAGGGCAACTAAAACAGTTATGAAAGGGACCATACCTGCTAAAGACCAGAGAAAGACCACCAACACACTTCCTGCTGTTCTCAAGGACATTGTTGCATCTCCCACCCTGCAGTCTTAGGAACATAAACAACAACTCACTAGCTGGTGAAATACAACATACATCATCATCATTACAACAACAACAACTTATTGAACAGATCTGTAAACACATATTTCTACATTATTCTGAACCTGTCTTATTCTCAGAACCCCAAATATAGGAGGATAAATGTTCAATCCTCTACAGTTCGTCAAGCTGTACAGCAGCCTAAAGACCGACCACCAGGTTCAATGACAGCACCTATCATACACACACACACACACACACACACACACACACACACACACACACACACACACACACACACACACACACACACACACACACACACACACACACACACACACACACACACACACACACACACACACACACACACACACACACACACACACACACACACACACACACACACACACACACACACACAGAGAGATCATCTGTATTGAAGGCCCATAAGGCCCATGGAGTCTGTATCAAAGTCTAGAGAGCTGGTTGTTATGGATGTAGAAAAGTTAGAACACACTTCTTACACAGTAGAGATGTCAACCCTCCTCCCTATCAGTCTGGTCCTAAAGGGCCCTCAGATAAATCCACTGTGTCACACACAATCACCCACACCGGGGGAGACACTTTATGAATACTGGCCCTGATGTAAACAACTAAAACACAGCTCAAAACATAACATGAAGTAAATGATACATTACCCTCAAGTATATGACTAAAAACAAATAACCAAAAACTATATTTCAAGATATTGTCAAGAGTAGTTCCAGAGTGAAGTGAAGAGGAGAGGTCTTGTACAGTGAGTCAACTGTCTGGTAGTGAGTGAAAACAAGAAGTAAGTGTTGACACATTATAAAAGCAGTCAGAACACAAGTAGTGGATGCAGAACTGTCCTTACGACAACCAGACCAACAAGCCAGAAAAGGGCTGTTACTGTAATAGAACAGAAATTGTGTAAAAGACAAGTCTGGGCATATATTTATTTTATTTAAAAAATGTGTCAATTTTCACTGTGGTCTTTTATACTACATACAGAACCATGTAAACAATGTGTTGACTATACTATTTATAACGTTAACATTTTAATGACCTACCTTGCCCTTCTGAGTTCTGTATATACAGGTCAAAGTTCCATGATGTTATTCAATTAGAACCCATTCAATTTAAACACCCATGACCATCACTCCTAATTAGCTGCATCAAAGTGGTACTGAAGGTTCCAGTGTTCTAGACTAGAGCCCCACCTACTGGCACGCTACATTACTGCAGCCCCCAGTCCTCATGGTGTCCTCATTCATTTGGGAAGTAATAGGAATAAATTGAATGATGTTCCTGTCATTCCAGCCATTATAATGAGCCCATCCTCCTGTATACCAGCCTCCTCTGTTGTACAGTACTGGTAGAAGCTGTATCTAGGAGAGGCAGGAATGAACATCACCACAGCCTGCTGTACTGACTGTGTGGTCTATTGTAGTCTGCTGTCCATAAATATTGCCATTTACTTATCAAAAGCAATGTACAGTCTTTGTGCATATATTTGACCTATGGGTGGTCCCGGGAACCAAACCCATAACGTTGTAGGTGCCATGTTCTACCAACTGAGCTACAGAGGAACATATTCTGAATAGTGTAATGGGCATATATAGATTTCTGATATGATTCAGGAGGCCTGTGAGAGGACAGACAGGAAAGTAGAACAGGGAAGTGACACTGAGTGTGTGCATCTAAACCAACAAAACCACAACCCACCATCACTGTCTCATGTTAATACTACTCCTAAACACAACCCACCATCACTGTGTCTCATGTTAATACTACTCCTAAACACAACCCACCATCACTGTGTCTCATGTTAATACTACTCCTAAACACAACCCACCATCACTGTGTCTCATGTTAATACTACTCCTAAACACAACCCACCATCACTGTGTCTCATGTTCATACTACTCCTAAACACAACCAACCATCACTGTGTCTCATGTTAATACTACTCCTAAACACAACCCACCATCACTGTGTCTCATGTTAATACTACTCCTAAACACAACCCACCATCACTGTGTCTCATGTTAATACTACTCCTAAACACAACCCACCATCACTGTCTCTCATGTTAATACTACTCCTAAACACAACCCACCATCACTGTCTCATGCTAATACTACTCCTAAACACAACCCACCATCACTGTGTCTCATGTTCATACTACTCCTAAACACAACCCACCATCACTGTGTCTCATGTTAATACTACTCCTAAACACAACCCACCATCACTGTGTCTCATGTTCATACTACTCCTAAACACAACCCACCATCACTGTGTCTCATGTTCATACTACTCCTAAACACAACCCACCATCACTGTGTCTCATGTTAATACTACTCCTAAACACAACCCACCATCACTGTGTCTCATGTTCATACTACTCCTAAACACAACCCACCATCACTGTGTCTCATGTTAATACTACTCCTAAACACAACCCACCATCACTGTGTCTCATGTTAATACTACTCCTAAACACAACCCACCATCACTGTGTCTCATGTTAATACTACTCCTAAACACAACCCACCATCACTGTGTCTCATGTTAATACTACTCCTAAAGCTCTTATGAAGTATCCAGTCAATCACTCTTTGTTACGGTTTTCTTTAGGTGAAAGAGAGTCGGACCAAAATACGGCGTGTAGATTGCGATTCATGTTTAATGACAAACACACTAAACACAAACACTACAAAACGAAAAAGCCTATACTTGTGTAAACTACCACAGAACAAGGCCATCAGGAAACTAAGGACAATCATCCACGAAACACTCAAAGTATATGGCTGCCTAAATATGGTTCCCAATCAGAGACAACGATAAACACCTGCCTCTGATTGAGAACCACTTCAGACAGCCATAGACTTAACTAGAACACCCCACTAAGCTACAATCCCAATACCAACACACCACATACAAAAACCCATGCCACACCCTGGCCTGACCAAATAAATGAAGATAAACACAAAATACTTCGACCAGGGCGTGACACTCTTACTCCTACTTTCACTCTTACAATAAGTCTCCCGAACAATCTATTGCTCCCAGAGCCCTCAAAATAGCATGCACAAGTCTTATACTTGAAACCACGTCATTAAACTCACCGAAGACGAAGAAGAGTAAATTAACTACTTTAAAATGGAGACAGTCCTCAATGGCGCTGCCCATGCTGTTTTTCTGCACTTAAAAATATATGTAAAATATTAACCCTAAATAAATGAAACACCATCAAAAATGTATTACACATAGATTCACATGCAAAGCATAATTCACACTCAAATTCTCTATGTAGGTCTACATTATGTGTCTAGTCTAACAGACAAACAAACTGTATGTTAGTCTACATTATGTATGTCTAGGTTAACAGACAAACAAACTGTATGTAGGTCTACATTATGTGTCTAGTCTAACAGACAAACAAACTGTATGTTAGTCTACATTATGTATGTCTAGGCTAACAGACAAACAAACTGTATGTAGGTCTACATTATGTGTCTAGTCTAACAGACAAACAAACTGTATGTTAGTCTACATTATGTATGTCTAGGCTAACAGACAAACAAACTGTATGTTGGTCTACATGATGTATGTCTAGGCTAACAGACAAACAAACTGTATGTTGGTCTACATTATGTATGTCTAGGTTAACAAACAAACAAACTGTATGTAGGTCTACATTATGTATGTCTAGGCTAACAGACAAACAAACTGTATGTTGGTCTACATTATGTATGTCTAGGTTAACAAACAAACAAACTGTATGTAGGTCTACATTATGTATGTCTAGGCTAACAGACAAACAAACTGTATGTTGGTCTACATTATGTATGTCTAGGTTAACAAACAAACAAACTGTATGTAGGTCTACATTATGTATGTCTAGGCTAACAGACAAACAAACTGTATGTTGGTCTACATTATGTATGTCTATGTTAACAGACAAACAAAGCAGCAATATAAAACCATTGTTTTGCCCGACAGAATTGTCTTGTCCAGGCAGAAGTTGGAATTGTCTTGTCCAGGCAGAAGTTTGAATTGTCTTGTCCGGCAGAAGTTTGAATTGTCTTGTCCAGGCAGAAGTTTGAAATGTCTTGTTCAGGCAGAAGTTTGAATTGTCTTGTCCGGCAGAAGTTTGAATTTTCTTGTCCAGGCAGAAGGTTGAATTGTCTTGTCCAGGCAGAAGTTTGAATTGTCAGTAAATTAGCAGGTCAGACAGTGTCCACAATAGGGTCTAAAGATGATGTTGATCATGTGACATCAATGATGACATGTTTCACAGCTCAGGTCGAGGGAGACGGAAATCAGAGGTGCACTCTTCACTTTGACTGACACTTCACACACTCATACTGTATGTCCAGTGTTCTGTCTGTGCTGTGTGTCAGAGGACTACAAAAGGGGTGATACAACCCAACACCCCCATTCTATCCAAGCCTCCTGTTCCCTTTTAAAATAGGGAACAGTCCCTTATCCTCATCACACAGTCCCTCATCCTCTTCTTCAAAATGCATTATTCTGCTCTTCCTCATACTGCTCTTACTCCCTTGATGCACGGTGGTCAGGGTTGCAATGGTGTCATGTCTCGTCTTCTCTGGTCAGGCTTGAGAGAGACAGAGATAGAGAGACAGAGAGAGAGAGAGAGAGAGAGAGAGAGAGAGAGAGAGAGAGATAGAGAGACAGAGAGAGAGAGAGAGAGAGAGAGAGAGAGAGAGAGAGAGAGAGAGAGAGAGAGAGAGAGAGAGAGAGAGAGAGAGAGAGAGAGAGAGAGAGAGAGAGTGAGAGGTCTACAATTCAATTCAAGGGGCTTTATTGGCATGGGAAATGTGTTAACATTGCCAAAGACTAGACTGTAGACTGTAAACTGTAAGACTGTAAACTAAGACTGTAAACTAAGACTGTAAACTGCCAAAGACTAGACTGTAAACTCTCCTTCCAGACTCATATCAAACATCTCCAATCGAAAATCAAATCAAGAGTCGGTTTTCTATTCCGCAACAAAGCCTCCTTCACTCACGCCGCCAAACTTACCCTAGTAAAACTGACTATCCTACCGATCCTCGACTTCGGCGATGTCATCTACAAAATTGCTTCCAACACTCTACTCAGCAAACTGGATGCAGTTTATCACAGTGCCATCCGTTTTGTCACTAAAGCACCTTATACCACCCACCACTGCGACTTGTATGCTCTAGTCGGCTGGCCCTCGCTACATATTCGTCGCCAGACCCACTGGCTCCAGGTCATCTACAAGTCCATGCTAGGTAAAGCTCCGCCTTATCTCAGTTCACTGGTCACGAGGGCAACACCCATCCGTAGCACGCGCTCCAGCAGGTGTATCTCACTGATCATCCCTAAAGCCAACACCTCATTTGGCCGCCTTTCGTTCCAGTACTCTGCTGCCTGTGACTGGAACGAATTGCAAAAATCGCTGAAGTTGGAGACTTTTATCTCCCTCACCAACTTCAAACATCTGCTATCTGAGCAGCTAACCGATCGCTGCAGCTGTACATAGTCTATTGGTAAATAGCCCACCCATTTTCACCTACCTCACCCCCATACTGTTTTTATTTATTTACTTTTCTGCTCTTTTGCACACCAATATCTCTACCTGTACATGACCATCTGATCATTTATCACTCCAGTGTTAATCTACAAAATTGTAATTATTCGCCTACCTCCTCATGCCTTTTTTAAAAATGTAATTTGACCTTTATTTTACTAGGCAAGTCAGTTAAGAACAAATTCTTATTTTCAATGACAGCCTAGGAACAGTGGGTTAACTGCCTGTTCAGGGGCAGAACAACAGATTTGTACCTTGTCAGCTCGGAGATTCGAACTTGCAACCTTTCGGTTACTAGTCCAATGCTCTAACCACTAGGCTACCCTGCCGCCCCAGGGTAGCACACAATGTATATAGACTCCCCTTTTTTTTCTACTGTGTTATTGACTTGTTAATTGTTTACTCCATGTGTAACTCTGTGTTGTCTGTTCACACTGCTATGCTTCATCTTCGCCAGGTCGCAGTTGCAAATGAGAACTTGTTCTCAACTAGCCTACCTGGTTAAATAAAGGTGAAATAAAAAAAATAAAAAAAACAGAATGTATTCCTATATTGTTGTAGTATTTTGGGTAAATCATAAATCAAACTCCTCTATAGTCAATGGCTATGCCACCTTGGAGTGGGGTCTGGTAGTGCAGCCTGTCTATACTATGTCCCTGTGGTGGGGTCTGGTAGTGCAGCCTGTCTATACTATGTCCCTGTGGTGGGGTCTGGTAGTGCAGCATGTCTATACTATGTCCCTGTGGTGGGGTCTGGTAGTGCAGCATGTCTATACTATGTCCCTGTGGTCGGGTCTGGTAGTGCAGCCTGTCTATACTATGTCCCTGTGGTGGGGTCTGGTAGTGCAGCCTGTCTATACTATGTCCCTGTGGTGGGGTCTGGTAGTGCAGCCTGTCTATACTATGTTCCTGTGGTGGGGTCTGGTAGTGCAGCCTGTCTATACTATGTCCCTGTGGTAGGGTCTGGTAGTGCAGCCTGTCTATACTATGTCCCTGTGGTGGGGTCTGGTAGTGCAGCCTGTCTATACTATGTCCCTGTGGTCGGGTCTGGTAGTGCAGGCTGTCTATACTATGTCCCTGTGGTGGGGTCTGGTAGTGCAGCCTGTCTATACTATGTCCCTGTGGTTGGGTCTGGTAGTGCAGCCTGTCTATACTATGTTCCTGTGGTGGGGTCTGGTAGTGCAGCCTGTCTATACTATGTCCCTGTGGTAGGGTCTGGTAGTGCAGCCTGTCTATACTATGTCCCTGTGGTGGGGTCTGGTAGTGCAGCATGTCTATACTATGTCCCTGTGGTGGTGGCTGGTAATGCAGCCTGTCTATACTATGTCCCTGTGGTCGGGTCTGGTATTGCAGCCTTTCTATACTATGTCCCTGTGGTGGGGTCTGGTAGTGCAGCCTGTCTATACTATGTCCCTGTGGTGGGGTCTGGTAGTGCAGCCTGTCTATACTATGTCCCTGTGGTTGGGTCTGGTAGTGCAGCCTGTCTATACTATGTCCCTGTGGTGGGGTCTGGTAGTGCAGCATGTCTATACTATGTCCCTGTGGTGGTGGCTGGTAATGCAGCCTGTCTATACTATGTCCCTGTGGTCGGGTCTGGTATTGCAGCCTGTCTATACTATGTCCTTTGGTTGGGTTCTGGTCGTGCAGCCTGTCTATACTATGTTCCTGTGGTGGGGTCTGGTAGTTCAGACTGTCTATACTATGTCCCTGTGGTGGGGTCTGGTAAGTGCAGACTGTCTATACTATGTCCTGTGGTTGGGTCTGGTCGTGCAGCCTGTCTATACTATGTTCCTGTGGTGGGGTCTGGTAGTGCAGACTGTCTATACTATGTCCCTGTGGTGGGGTCTGGTATTGCAGCCTGCCAATACTATCTCCCTTTGGTTGGGTCTGGTAGTGCAGCCTGTCTATACTATGTCCCTGTGGTCGGGTCTGGTATTGCAGCCTGTCTATACTATGTCCCTGTGGTCAGGTCTGGTAGTGCAGGCTGTCTATACTATGTCCCTGTGGTGGGGTCTGGTAGTGCAGCCTGTCTATACTATGTCCCTGTGGTCGGATCTGGTAGTGCAGCCTGTCTTTACAATGTCCCTGTGGTCGGGTCTGGTATTGCAGCCTGTCTATACTATGTTCCTGTGGTGGGGTCTGGTAGTGCAGACTGTCTATACTATGTCCCTGTGGTGGGGTCTGGTAGTGCAGCCTGTCTATACTATGTCCCTGTGGTAGGGTCTGGTAGTGCAGCCTGTCTATACTATGTCCCTGTGGTGGGGTCTGGTAGTGCAGCCTGTCTATACTATGTCCCTGTGGTCGGGTCTGGTAGTGCAGCCTGTCTATACTATGTCCCTGTGGTTGGGTCTGGTAGTGCAGCCTGTCTATACTATGTTCCTGTGGTGGGGTCTGGTAGTGCAGCATGTCTATACTATGTCCCTGTGGTGGTGGCTGGTAATGCAGCCTGTCTATACTATGTCCCTGTGGGGGGGGTCTGGTAGTGCAGCCTGTCTATACTTTGTCCCTGTGGTCAGGTCTGGTAGTGCAGGCTGTCTATACTATGTCCCTGTGGTGGGGTCTGGTAGTGCAGCCTGTCTATACTATGTCCCTGTGGTCGGATCTGGTAGTGCAGCCTGTCTATACTATGTCCCTGTGGTGGGGTCTGGTAGTGCAGCCTGTCTATACTATGTCCCTGTGGTTGGGTCTGGTAGTGCAGCCTGTCTATACTATGTCCCTGTGGTGGGGTCTGGTAGTGCAGCATGTCTATACTATGTCCCTGTGGTGGTGGCTGGTAATGCAGCCTGTCTATACTATGTCCCTGTGGTCGGGTCTGGTATTGCAGCCTGTCTATACTATGTCCTGTGGTTGGGTTCTGGTCGTGCAGCCTGCCAATACTATCTCCCTTTGGTTGGGTCTGGTAGTGCAGCCTGTCTATACTATGTCCCTGTGGTCGGGTCTGGTATTGCAGCCTGTCTATACTATGTCCCTGTGGTCAGGTCTGGTAGTGCAGGCTGTCTATACTATGTCCCTGTGGTGGGGTCTGGTAGTGCAGCCTGTCTATACTATGTCCCTGTGGTCGGATCTGGTAGTGCAGCCTGTCTTTACAATGTCCCTGTGGTCGGGTCTGGTATTGCAGCCTGTCTATACTATGTTCCTGTGGTGGGGTCTGGTAGTGCAGACTGTCTATACTATGTCCCTGTGGTGGGGTCTGGTAGTGCAGCCTGTCTATACTATGTCCCTGTGGTAGGGTCTGGTAGTGCAGCCTGTCTATACTATGTCCCTGTGGTGGGGTCTGGTAGTGCAGCCTGTCTATACTATGTCCCTGTGGTCGGGTCTGGTAGTGCAGCCTGTCTATACTATGTCCCTGTGGTGGGGTCTGGTAGTGCAGCCTGTCTATACTATGTCCCTGTGGTTGGGTCTGGTAGTGCAGCCTGTCTATACTATGTTCCTGTGGTGGGGTCTGGTAGTGCAGCATGTCTATACTATGTCCCTGTGGTGGTGGCTGGTAATGCAGCCTGTCTATACTATGTCCCTGTGGTCGGGTCTGGTATTGCAGCCTGTCTATACTATGTCCTGTGGTTGGGTTCTGGTCGTGCAGCCTGTCTATACTATGTTCCTGTGGTGGGGTCTGGTAGTTCAGACTGTCTATACTATGTCCCTGTGGTGGGGTCTGGTAAGTGCAGACTGTCTATACTATGTCCTGTGGTTGGGTCTGGTCGTGCAGCCTGTCTATACTATGTTCCTGTGGTGGGGTCTGGTAGTGCAGACTGTCTATACTATGTCCCTGTGGTGGGGTCTGGTATTGCAGCCTGCCAATACTATCTCCCTTTGGTTGGGTCTGGTAGTGCAGCCTGTCTATACTATGTCCCTGTGGTTAGGTCTGGTAGTGCAGGCTGTCTATACTATGTCCCTGTGGTTAGGTCTGGTAGTGCAGGCTGTCTATACTATGTCCCTGTGGTGGGGTCTGGTAGTGCAGCCTGTCTATACTATGTCCCTGTGGTCGGATCTGGTAGTGCAGCCTGTCTTTACAATGTCCCTGTGGTCGGGTCTGGTATTGCAGCCTGTCTATACTATGTCCCTGTGGGGGGTCTGGTAGTGCAGCCTGTCTATACTATGTTCCTGTGGTGGGGTCTGGTAGTGCAGACTGTCTATACTATGTCCCTGTGGTGGGGTCTGGTATTGCAGCCTGCCAATACTATCTCACTTTGGTTGGGTCTGGTAGTGCAGCCTGTCTATACTATGTCCCTGTGGTCGGGTCTGGTATTGCAGCCTGTCTATACTTTGTCCCTGTGGTCAGGTCTGGTAGTGCAGGCTGTCTATACTATGTCCCTGTGGTGGGGTCTGGTAGTGCAGCCTGTCTATACTATGTCCCTGTGGTCGGGTCTGGTAGTGCAGGCTGTCTATACTATGTCCCTGTGGTGGGGTCTGGTAGTGCAGCCTGTCTATACTATGTCCCTGTGGTCGGGTCTGGTATTGCAGCCTGTCTATACTATGTCCCTGTGGGGGGGGTCTGGTAGTGCAGCCTGTCTATACTATGTCCCAGTGGGGGTCTGGTAGTGCAGGCTGTCTATACTATGACCTCTGTGGTGGGGTCTGGTATTGGAGGCCATTTATACTATGTCCCTGTGGTGGGGTCTGGTATTGGAGGCCATTTATACTATGTCCCTGTGGTGGGGTCTGGTAGTGCAGCCTTGTTACGCAGCCTGTAAAATTGTTCTGCCATCCTGTATTAGAGTTATGTTAACTGTGAGGGCTATTTAGCTGACAGAATAGTTACAGTAGACCACTTATTGGCCAGCTCATACTCCTCTAGATCACTTATTGGCCAGCTCATCCTCCTCAGTATGACATCATATTCTATTAGGAAATAGCAAGCATTTTTGAAACAGTCTGTTCAAATCAGATCAAATCAAATTTTATTTGTCACATACACATGGTTAGCAGATGTTAATGCGAGTGTAGCGAAATGCTTGTGCTTCTAGTTCCGACAATGCAGTAATAACGAACAAGTAATCTAACTAACAATTCCAAAAAAACTTATACACAGTGTAAGGGGATAAAGAATATGTACATAAGGATATATGAATGAGTGATGGTACAGAGCAGCATAGGCAAGATACAGTAGATGATATCGAGTACAGTATATACATATGAGATGAGTATGTAAACCAAGTGGCATAGTTAAAGTGGCTAGTGATACATGTATTACATAAGGATGCAGTCGATGATATAGAGTACAGTATCAACGTATGCATATGAGATGAATAATGTAGGGTAAGTAACATTATATAAGGTAGCATTGTTTAAAGTGGCTAG
Organism: Oncorhynchus tshawytscha; assembly: GCF_018296145.1. NCBI lineage: Eukaryota > Metazoa > Chordata > Actinopteri > Salmoniformes > Salmonidae > Oncorhynchus > Oncorhynchus tshawytscha. The sequence goes on from NW_024608461.1 coordinate 32,004, forward strand.
TGATATATTTACATCATTTCCCATCAATTCCCATGATTAAAGTGGCTGGAGTAGAGTCAGTGTCATTGACAGTGTGTTGGCAGTAGCCACTCAATGTTAGTGGTGGCTGTTTAACAGTCTGATGGCCTTGAGATAGAAGCTGTTTTTCAGTCTCTCGGTCCCAGCTTTGATGCACCTGTACTGACCTCGCCTTCTGGATGACAGCGGGGTGAACAGGCAGTGGCTCGGGCGGTTGATGTCCTTGATGATCTTTATGGCCTTCCTGTAGCATCGGGTGGTGTAGGTGTCCTGGAGGGCAGGTAGTTTGCCCCCGGTGATGCGTTGTGCAGACCTCACTACCCTCTGGAGAGCCTTACGGTTGAGGGCGGTGCAGTTGCCATACCAGGCGGTGATACAGCCCGCCAGGATGCTCTCGATTGTGCATCTGTAGAAGTTTGTGAGTGCTTTTGGTGACAAGCCGAATTTCTTCAGCCTCCTGAGGTTGAAGAGGTGCTGCTGCGCCTTCCTCACGATGCTGTCGGTGTGAGTGGACCAATTCAGTTTGTCTGTGATGTGTATGCCGAGGAACTTAAAACTTGCTACCCTCTCCACTACTGTTCCATCGATGTGGATGGGGGGGGTGTTCCCTCTGCTGTTTCCTGAAGTCCACAATCATCTCCTTAGTTTTGTTGACGTTGAGTGTGAGGTTATTTTCCTGACACCACACTCTAAGGGCCCTCACCTCCTCCCGTCTCGTCGTTGTTGGTAATCAAGCCTACCACTGTTGTGTCGTCCGCAAACTTGATGATTGAGTTGGAGGCGTGCATGGCCACGCAGTCGTGGGTGAACAGGGAGTACAGGAGAGGGCTCAGAACGCACCCTTGTGGGGCCCCAGTGTTGAGGATCAGCGGGGGAGGAGATGTTGTTGCCTACCCTCACCACCTGGGGCGGCCCGTCAGGAAGTCCAGAACCCAGTTGCACAGGGCGGGGTCGAGACCCAGGGTCTCGAGCTTGATGACGAGCTTGGAGGGTACTATGGTGTTGAATGCCGAGCTGTAGTCGATGAACAGCATTCTCACATAGGTATTCCTCTTTTGGAATGTTCTTGTGAGGGTTCTGAGAGCAGTAGACTGTGGTGGAGAGGTTTGCATGTTCTTGTGAGGATTCTAAGAGTAGTAGACTGTGGTGGAGAGGTTTGCATGTTATTGTGAGGGTTCTGAGAGTGGTAGACTTTGGTGGAGAGGTTTGCATGTTCTTGTGAGGGTTCTGAGAGCAGTAGACTGTGGTGGAGAGGTTTGCATGTTATTTTAAGGGCTCAGACAGTGGTAGATTATAGTGGATACTTTTTTTGAACATTTGATTGAGAGATATATCCTGTACATGTTGCTTATACAGTAATATTTTTTTCGGTTTGAGAAGAGTACATTATAGTGGGGACTTTTTGAAAATGACCTAAAGTAAGAGTGACGGTAAGAGTAAGAGTGATTGAGTGAATGTTTCGTGAATGTTTTAGGAGTAGAATTAACATGAGACACAGTGATGGTGGGTTGTGTGTAGGAGTAGTATTAACATGAGACAGTGATGGTGGGTTGTGTTTAGGAGTAGTATTAACATGAGACACAGTGATGGTGGGTTGTGTGTAGGAGTAGTATTAATATGAGACACAGTGATGGTGGGTTGTGTTTAGGAGTAGTATTAACATGAGACAGTGATGGTGGGTTGTGTGTAGGAGTAGTATTAACATGAGACACAGTGATGGTGGGTTGTGTGTAGGAGTAGTATTAATATGAGACACAGTGATGGTGGGTTGTGTTTAGGAGTAGTATTAACATGAGACACAGTGATGGTGGGTTGTGTTTAGGAGTAGTATTAACATGAGACACAGTGATGGTGGGTTGTGTTTAGGAGTAGTATTAACATGAGACACAGTGATGGTGGGTTGTGTTTAGGAGTAGTATTAACATGAGACACAGTGATGGTGGGTTGTGTTTAGGAGTAGTATTAACATGAGACACAGTGATGGTGGGTTGTGTTTAGGAGTAGTATTAACATGAGACACAGTGATGGTGGGTTGTGTTTAGGAGTAGTATTAACATGAGACACAGTGATGGTGGGTTGTGTTTAGGAGTAGTATTAACATGAGACACAGTGATGGTGGGTTGTGTTTAGGAGTAGTATTAATATGAGACACAGTGATGGTGGGTTGTGTTTAGGAGTAGTATTAACATGAGACACAGTGATGGTGGGTTGTGTTTAGGAGTAGTATTAACATGAGACACAGTGATGGTGGGTTGTGTTTAGGAGTAGTATTAACATGAGACACAGTGATGGTGGGTTGTGGTTTTGTTGGTTTAGATGCACACACTCAGTGTCACTTCCCTGTTCTACTTTCCTGTCTGTCCTCTCACAGGCCTCCTGAATCATATCAGAAATCTATATATGCCCATTACACTATTCAGAATATGTTCCTCTGTAGCTCAGTTGGTAGAACATGGCACCTACAACGTTATGGGTTTGGTTCCCGGGACCACCCATAGGTCAAATATATGCACAAAGACTGTACATTGCTTTTGATAACCTAATTACAATATGAATGGACAGCAGACTACCATAGACCACACAGTCAGTACAGCAGGCTATGGTGATGTTCATTCCTGCCTCTCCTAGATACAGCTTCTACCAGTACTGTACAACAGAGGAGGCTGGTATACAGGAGGATGGGCTCATTATAATGGCTGGAATGACAGGAACATCATTCATTTTATTCCCATTACTTCCCAAATGAATGAGGACATCATGAGGACTGGAGGCTGCAGTAATGTTGAGATGCCAGTAGGGAGAGTTCTAGTCTAGAACACTGGAACCTTCAGTACCACTTTGATGCAGCTAATTAGGAGTGATGGTCATGGGTGTTTAAATTGAATGGGTTCTAATTGAATAACATCATGGAACTTTGACCTGTATATACAGAACTCAGAAGGGCAAGGTAGGTCATTAAAATGTTAACGTTATAAATAGTATAGTCAACACATTGTTTACATGGTTCTGTATGTAGTATAAAAGACCACAGTGAAAATTGACACATTTAAAAAAATATATATATATATATGCCCAGACTTGTCTTTTACACAATTTCTGTTCTATTACAGTAACAGTCCTTTTCTGGCGTGTTGGTCTGGTTGTCGTGGATGTTAATGTCTTTACTAAACAGGAAGGACAGTTCTGCATCCACTACTTGTGTTCCGACTGCTTTTATAAGGTTTCAACACTTCACTCACTGCCAGACAGTTGACTCACTGTACAAGACCTCTCCTCTTCACTTCACTCTGGAACTACTCTTGACAATATCTTGAAATATAGTTTCTGGTTATTTGTTTTTGTCATATTCTTGAGGGTAATGTATCATTTTACTTGTTGTTATGTTATGAGCTGTGTTTTGGTCAGGGCCAGTATTCATAAAGTGTCTCCCCCGGTGTGGGTAAGTGTGTGTGTTACACAGTGGATTTATCTGAGGGCCCTTTAGGACCAGACTGATAGGGAGGAGGGTTGACATCTATACTGTGTAAGAAGTGTGTTCTAACTTTTCTACATCCATAACAACCAGCTCTCTAGACTTTGATACAGACTCCATGGGCCTAATGTGCCTTCAATACAGATGATCTCTGTGTGTGTGTGTGTGTGTGTGTGTGTGTGTGTGTGTGTGTGTGTGTGTGTGTGTCACTTGCTGTTTAGCCTCACAGCTTGGGGATAGGTGCTATCATTGAACCTGGTGGTCAGTCTTTAGGCTGCTGTACAGCTTGACGGACCGTAGAGGATTGAACATTTATCCTCCTATATTTGGGGTTCTGAGAATAAAACAGGTTCAGAATAATCCATGTAGAAATATGTGTTTACAATAATACAGACCTGTTCAAAAAGTTGTTGTTGTTGTTGTTGTAAAGATGATGATGTATGTTGTATTTCACCAGCTATTGAGTTGTTGTTTATGTTCCTAAGACTGCAGGGTGGGAGATGCAACAATGTCCTTGAGAACAGCAGGAAGTGTGTTGATGGTCTTTCTCTGGTCTGTAGCAGGTATGGTCCCTTTCATAACTGTTTTAGTTGCCCTGTGTTACAATTTATAAACATGTCTAAAAGGTTAAGAGTCATAATGTTGTTCTGTTTGGCATCTACTTCACTTTATGTATTTTTGCATTAATTTTCATTTAATAAATGTTGTGTTGTGTGACTGTGTGTTTCAGTGGTACTGGGTCAGAGAGGATGGAGTGTGACTTACACCACTCAGAGTATCTGTACCTTGAAGGGGTCAACAGTGGATCTGACCTGCTCTTTCAGATATCCCAGAGGTCATAAAGTCACATCAACCTTCTGGTTCACTAAAATTGAGACTGAAGATCTAGGTCAGAACCCAGAGTATGCAGGTCGTCTGGTGTATAATGGAGATAAGAAGAAAGACTGTACCCTGAGAATCACAGACCTGAGAGAGAGAGACTCAGCTACATACAAGTTCAGATTATTAACAGATCAGGAAGGAGGGACATTTACTGGCAAACTTGGAGTGACTTTGTCTGTCACAGGTACAGTAAAGGTGTTTTTATGTTCAATTACAATTAGTTCTGAAAATTGTTGTGGTGTGTATGTACAATAGTCTCTATAACGTAGGATTTCTTCCATCTTTGTATTAGAGTGATAAGTCAGTGATAAAGGGATTTACAGTGATATTGTTTTTTCTCCAGGTCTTCAGGTGAAGGTGACTGGTGGACATCAGGATAAGACACTGACCTGTATCACCACCTGTACTCTGACTGACAACCCCACCTACATCTGGTACAAGAACGGACAACGTCTAGATGAGCCCACTTCCCATCAATACTCTAGTAATACCCTAGTAGTGTTGGGTCATTCTGTGGACAGTTACTCCTGTGCTGTAGAACACCATGAGGACCTCCACTCTCCTGCAGTGTGTGAGTATGAATTAAACTACTATTCTACTTAGAAAATATAAAACATTTAAGGTCAAAACTTTATCTATAAATATTCATAATTACATAGAAATTACAGACAATGTCATAGATGTTTGCATGTCTATAGTTAGAATGTTCAGTACCTCAGACACTTGAAGAATAGTTTAGTAGAGACACTCAAGTCCTAAAGTATCTCCAAATGTATTATTGTTCATGTTTTGTGTAAGTGATAGTTAGTTCTCTGACTAGATATGATTTATTTTTGGCATGAAGTCATTTGAGGTAGTATACTACAATCCTGACCCTCTGACATATTCTCCTTTACTAGATGCTCCAAAGAACCCCTCAGTGTCAGTCAATACAAAATTACTTTTCAAGATAAATCTTAATAATTATACTTTGGATTATTTCTCTTCTGTTAATAACTACAGGTTTGTTTATAAAATCCCCAAGTATTAACAAGTATTACATTGATATTCTGTTTTATTATCATAATAATATTCAGTTCATTAGAACATGCTGTGTTCTCATATCATCCATATTTTATTTTAGGGAAACAGACCTCAGTTCTGACTGCAGCTGTAGGAATCACAGTGGTTCTGGTTCTCATCCTCTGTTTCTCTGGACTCATGTGGTTCAGGTGAGTTTTTTGTTGTTTATTATTTCACTTTAGAAGATTCAATAATTCATTCATTCATTCATTCATTCATTCATTTATAAAACAGGAAGAGGGCCTCCAAATCCCCCTGACACAAGAGACACAGCAGACGATGGACAGGTGAGTCTGTTGGAATCAGAAGGTGACTGTGATGACTGTGTATGCTTAGTGGGACATTCCACTCCTCATGTTGTCTGTCCTCTCTCTCCATCAGGGAGACTCTAGTCCAGTGTATGACAACATCTCAAACATGGCCAAGAACTCTACTGCAGCACAGACAGAGTCCACAGACGACCAGGATGATGTTCACTACGCCAGTGTCCACTTCTCTCGTTCCAAAAACCAGGAAGTGCCTCTGTACTCCACCGTCCAAGTGCTTCAACCCCAGAAAGAGGATGAGGATGTCCACTACGCTGCTGTGAAATTCAACCTCCCCAGTTCTGCCACCTTGTGAGCATATTCTGCATTAAGGTCATTCATATGCTGCAGTTTATTGTAGGAGATGTCATGAATAAGAAAAATAGTTGATCCTTAATGAACACTATGAAGCCAAACTATGAACCCAACAATGGACATCTCAAGACAGTTAATATGACATGTCTATAATGAGGGAGTGATGTGGTGATAGTTTTGAGGAACTGTTCTTCTGTTCCAAATGGCACCCTATTCCCTATTTAGTGCACTACTTTATACAGAGCCCTATAGGATGCCACCATTTGGGACACTGTATTTGTTTCATTTTTGTTTCTCTCTTCAGACCCGCAGCAGCACAAGCAGGAGAGGAGGACTGCTCTGTTCTCTACAGTACAGTCAACAAACCCTGAACCAAGAAGACCTGAACGCAACAAACCCTGAACCAAGAAGACCTGAACACAACAAACCCAGAACCAAGAAGACCTGAACGCAACAAACCCAGAACCAAGAAGACCCGAACGCAACAAACCCAGAACCAAGAAGACCCGAACGCAACAAACACAGAACCAAGAAGACCCGAACGCAACAAACCCAGAACCAAGAAGACCCGACCCCAACAAACCCAGAACCAAGAAGACCCAAAATCAACAAACCCAGAACCAAGAAGACCTGAACGCAACAAACCCAGAACCAAGAAGACCTGAACACAACAAACCCAGAACCAAAAAGACCTGAACAGAAGAAGTTTGACAATAACCTTGTGACTCAGGACCTGTATATTTAAACTAAGTGATATAATGCCTGTGGAGGTGTGGAATATTGACCATTATAAACTGGGTGGTTTGAGCCCTGAATGCTGATTAGCTGATTGTGCATAAGAACAGCCCTTAGCGGTAGTATATTGGCCATATACCACACCTCCTCAAGCCTTATTGCTTAACTTTATAATGGCAACAAGGCACTTCAGAGGTTTGTGTTATATGACCAACATACTGTTCCACGGCTTATTTTAAACTGGTTAACAACATAAATAGAACAGTAAACAAGCCTTTTTACGTCATACCTGTGGTATATTGTCTGATATACAGTATAGTCTTCTGAAATGCTGTTTCAGCCAATCAGCATCCAGGACCAAAACTACCCAGTTTATAATAGTATTTAATAATATATGCCATCTAGTTGACACTTTTATCCAAATTCACACGGTCATTACAGTCATGCATGAATATATTTTTTGTATGGGAAGTCCCAGCAGGAATGGAACCCATGCTCCATGCTGTACCAACTGAGCCACAGGACGACTCTATTCACACTTAGAGTAGGAGTTCTAGGGTCAGTTATGACTTTGAAACAATTATGAATATGAAAGGGACCTTAACATTTTTTATACTTATTTTTACATTGAAAAATGTTTTATTCCTGACGTAGGAAACCTTGAGTTCCAGTTATATCTTACAGAGCATTCAGAAAGTATTCAGACCCCTTGACTTTTTCCACATTTTGTGATGTTTCAAACTTTTTCTCAAATTGATAAAATAATTCAATAATTTTTTTAACAGAATATTAACTTTTAAAAGTGAGAGTTTCACTGGACAGTTACTTTAAGAACCTGCCATTGTACTGTTAAAAACTTCTCTCCAACTGCTTCTTACCTGTTATGCTAGTTTTTTTACGTTGACTAGCTAGCTACCTAAGCTGGCAAATAGCTATGCTGTAATGACTACTCTAAAGCTAGCTGGCCTCAATGGTCTAATCTTCCCTGAACCTTGTTCACAGGGTATCGGTACCTCAATGGTATTATGTAAGACACACCTAGCATGTTAACCTTAGTTAGCTAGCTATATACTTATGTCAGCACACTATGAGTAACATTAGTTACTTCTGAATGTAGCTAAACACTAGCTAACTAGCTAACTATACATGGTAGACGCCAGTCAGTGAGGTTGACCTATACTGTATCTGATCTGTTAATCTTGCTCCTACTTGAGACGCAGACGTCCCATCTAGAGCTCTGGAAATGCAAATGCGCTACGCTAAACGCTAATAGTATTAGTTAAAACGCAAACGTTCATTAAAATACACATGCAGGGTATTGAATTAAAGCTACACTCGTTGTGAATCCAGGCACCAAGTCAGATTTTTAAAATGCTTTTCGGCGAAAGCATGAGAAGCTATTATCTGATAGCATGTAACACCCCAAAAGACCCGCAGGGGATGTAAACAAAATAATTAGCATAGTCGGCGCTACACAAACCGCACAATAAAATATAAAACATTCATTACCTTTGACCATCTTCTTTGTTGGCACTCCTTGATGTCCCATAATCAATACTGGGTCTTTTTTTCGATTAAATCGGTCCATATATAGCCTAGATATCGATCTATGAAGACTGTGATAAACGGAAAAAAATAGCGTTTCATAACGTAACGTCATTTTTTAAAAGTAAAAAAGTCGACGATAAACTTTCACAAAACACTTCGAAATACTTTTGTAATGCAACTTTAGGTATTAGTACACGTTAATAAGCGATCAAATTCATCAGGAGGCGATGTAAATTCGATAGGTGGTCGTCTGGAAAAAATGTCCGGAAAAAACTGAGCCAATACATCCAGTTGGAGGTCGGAGGGAATCGGTGCCCTTGGGTCGGTTCTACCAAGAATCAAATCCGAAGCAAATGAGGAGACTCTAGACATCCTGTGGAAGCTGTAGGTACTGCAACCTCGGCCTCATTTAATACGGTTCACCTTTAACAATTCCTGGGAGTGGCGCATGGATATTTTTTTCCACTTTCAGTGATCAGATTTTCCTGCGCTTTTCGATGAAACAGACGCTCTGTTATAGTCACAGCCGTGATTTAACCAGTTTTAGAAACGTGAGAGTGTTTTCTATCCACACATACTAATCATATGCATATACTATATTCCTGGCATGAGTAGCAGGACGCCAAAATGTTGCGCGATTTTTAACAGAATGTTCGAAAAAGTAGGGGGTAGGCTTAAGATTAACCCAGATGGTACACTTTTTGGGTGCAAGTGCTAACAACAACATTGAGTGGAACTTTTGAAGAGTGTGTGTTCACGGGTAGGTAATTAGAGCCGATCTAATCTCGGGACACCCACCGCATCAGTCCACGAGAGATTACAACCTTGTGATAGTTATTACTTAATCAGATGCAGCTGAGAAGAAACAAAATACTAAATGTGGGGCCCCCGAGTGGTGCAGGGGTCTAAGTCACTGCATCTCAATACTAGAGGCACTAACCCTGTTTCGATTCCAGGCTGTACACAACCGGCAGTGTTTGGGAAATACCATAGGGCGGGCAGAATTTGCCGGGGTTGGGCCAGGGTAGGCCATCATTGTGAATAATAATTTATTCTTAACTGACTTGCCTAGTTAAATAAAGGTTTAATAAAGTAAAATTAAAATAAAATAAATGATTGAATTTAGTGAACACTTTTTGAAACAAGCATGGTAACAACCATTTGTTGTTACATCTCTGTAATTACAGACTGCAATTACCACCAGTTACATTTTGTTATTACAATGAACTGCAATGCTTGTTACAGTGTAATTACATTTCTACTCCCCTTCAGTCAGGGATTTATTTGACTAATCTAACCTCTATTATGTTAGAGTTAGAGAAGATGGGAGAGGAGACTGAAAGTCAGGTATCTTACATCACAGGCAGGACAGGAAGGGAGAAGATATGACTGTCTTGTGGTAGTTGCAGACTGATTGTCAACTTTAACATGTTTCTCAAAAGGGGGTCTGATCAAACAGGCCTACGCATTTAATTTCCCATGGAGCCTTGTGTAAATAAGTCAAGTATGTGTGTGTTTGGGGGTGTTAAGTCTGCTTGTTGTAGGACAGTACTGTACCCCAGCCATGTGTGTGTTTAGTTAGGGGATGTTAAGTATGCTTGTTGTAGGACAGTACTGTACCCCAGCCATGTGTGTGTTTAGTTAGGGGATGTTAAGTCTGCTTGTTGTAGGACAGTACTGTACCCCAGCCATGTGTGTGTTTAGTTAGGGATGTTAAGTCTGCTTGTTGTAGGACAGTACTGTAACCCAGCCATGTGTGTGTTTAGTTAGGGATGTTAAGTCTGCTTGTTGTAGGACAGTACTGTACCTCAGCCATGTGTGTGTTTAGTTAGGGATGTTAAGTCTGCTTGTTGTAGGACAGTACTGTACCCCAGCCATGTGTGTGTTTAGTTAGGGGATGTTAAGTCTGCTTGTTGTAGGACAGTACTGTACCCCAGCCATGTGTGTGTTTAGTTAGGGGATGTTAAGTCTGCTTGTTGTAGGACAGTACTGTACCTCAGCCATGTGTGTGTTTAGTTAGGGGATGTTAAGTCTGCTTGTTGTAGGACAGTACTGTACCCCAGCCATGTGTGTGTGTTTAGTTAGGGGTGTTAAGTCTGCTTGTTGTAGGACAGTACTGTACCCCAGCCATGTGTGTGTGTTTAGTTAGGGGATGTTAAGTCTGCTTGTTGTAGGACAGTACTGTACCCCAGCCATGTGTGTGTGTTTAGTTAGGGGTGTTAAGTCTGCTTGTTGTAGGACAGTACTGTACCCCAGCCATGTGTGTGTTTAGTTAGGGGATGTTAAGTCTGCTTGTTGTAGGACAGTACTGTACCTCAGCCATGTGTGTGTTTAGTTAGGGGGTGTTAAGTCTGCTTGTTGTAGGACAGTACTGTACCCCAGCCATGTGTGTGTGTTTAGTTAGGGGTGTTAAGTCTGCTTGTTGTAGGACAGTACTGTACCCCAGCCATGTGTGTGTTTAGTTAGGGGATGTTAAGTCTGCTTGTTATAGGACAGTACTGTATCTCAGCCATGTGTGTGTTTAGTTAGGGATGTTAAGCCTGCTTGTTGTAGGACAGTACTGTACCCCAGCCATGTGTGTGTGTTTAGTTAGGGGATGTTAAGTCTGCTTGTTGTAGGACAGTACTGTACCCCAGCCATGTGTGTGTGTTTAGTTAGGGGATGTTAAGTCTGCTTGTTGTAGGACAGTACTGTACCCCAGCCATGTGTGTGTGTTTAGTTAGGGGATGTTAAGTCTGCTTCTTGTAGGACAGTACTGTACCCCAGCCATGCGTGTGTCTCTCTGTGTGTCGTCCCCCTTCATCCATTCTTCACCTGTTCCTGGGTCTGTTGCCGTTGCTTGGCTGCCTCCTACCAGAGTCTGTAGGGAGGGCAGAGCAGTCCAGCTCAGCTGTTATGTACTCAGCCCCCGCCAGGCCCCGGGCGTGGCTTGACATGGGCAACACCCACAGCCACTGCAGGCTCCTCCTGCCTCTACCTCTCCGCCTAGACCAGCCCCCAGAGACCACCACCACCACCTCACAGCCCGGCCCAAAGCAGCCAGGCCGCTGGGGAAATATCAACAGAAGACAACATGGTCAATACAACAATAACAACAACAGGCCACTACAGAGAAGAAGTCAGTAAAGGACGGGGTAATGTTCATAAGGCACAACACAGAAGAAACACTGAGAAACAGAAAGTAGAAAACTATCTGAACTTGTGCAATATTAAAAGCTTTTTTCCCCTTGGTTGCAACACATTTTGTTATGATGTGTGCACTAATGAACACAACCCAGCTTCAATAAAGGACAGGTTCAACTCAATAGAGGACAGCACCAACAGGGTTGAGTTCAGGTGGATGACCATGTACACGTTGAGTGTTTGTGTGTTTGTGAGTGAATTCATGAACAATGGAGGAGCATCCTAAGCTGGATGCCTGGCTGGCCATAATGTAAAGTTTGCAGAAGCAGTACACACACACAACTTACCCATTGAGTGGATTCAACACCATGGAGTTAGTGAGAGCCACACAAATGGACACAACCACAAAACCAGGCCATGTAGCTAGTAGACTTAAGATAAATACCTTGATTACTGAAGGAGCAGGAAAGGGATGGAAAGGTGCCCCCACTGTCACACTCCACTTAGTAGATCAAATGAATGGGAACTGTACAGTAGTAAGCTAGACTGTTCTTCCATTCTTCCACGCTGCTGTTGATGATGGCTTTAACTTCTTCAGGATCGTTGGGTCGATTGAGCTAAAGTAGGCTAATGCGATTAACATGAGATTGAAGGTGAGAACATTTCCCAGGACATAGACATATCTGATATTGGCAGAAAGCTTAAATTCTTGTTATTCTAACTGCATTGTCCAATTTACAGTAGCTATTACAGTGAAAGAACACCATGCTATTGTTGGAGGAGAGTGCACAGTTTTGAACTTGATTATTAATAAACAAATTAGGCACAGTTGGGCAGTCTTGATACAACATATGAACAGAAATGCAATCATTCATTTGCTCAGTTATAAACTTTGCACATACACTGCTACCATCTAGTGGCCAAAACGTAAATTGATCATGGGCTGGAATAATACATTATGGCCTTTCACTTGCATTTCAAAGATTATGGTACAGAAAGTTCAACGTTTTTCTGTAATTATCTTTTACCAGATCTAATGTGTTGTATTATCCTACATTCATCAGACGTATCCAGATCTAATGTGTTGTATTATCCTACATTCATCAGACGTATCCAGATCTAATGTGTTGTATTATCCTACATTCATCAGACGTATCCAGATCTAATGTGTTGTATTATCCTACATTCATCAGACGTATCCAGATCTAATGTGTTGTATTATCCTACATTCATCAGACGTATCCAGATCTAATGTGTTGTATTATCCTACATTCATCAGACGTATCCAGATCTAATGTGTTGTATTATCCTACATTCATCAGACGTATCCAGATCTAATGTGTTGTATTATCCTACATTCATCAGACGTATCCAGATCTAATGTGTTGTATTATCCTACATTCATCAGACGTATCCAGAATTGCCTCAGACATGAGAAACTAGCAGTCATGAGCACGTTTCATATAAATTCACACACACGTTTTAATATTTTTGGAGCAGGTTTTATAATTTATTAGCTCTTTTTATAAATCATGATCATGTTTTCAGGCGCAGGAGAGCAGGGATGCCTGAGAAGCGTGCTTTAAGAAGACAGTCCACCAACACTGGAATGGCACAATCGAAGAGGACAACGCCCTCGTAACAGAGAACCCGTGCAAACGCACGGAGGAACAAACACAGTTCTGACACTATATACACTTACGTAACCGTGAAAACAAATAACACTGAGCACATCAAATAAAAAGACTAATCGCGCACAAACTTAGGCAGGCAACAGGTTACCCTTATACACACAGAAATTAACGCAAATGAAACCAGGTGTGAAAAAGAACCAAAGACAAAACAAACAGAAAAGGAAAAATGGATCGCTGGGGAGAGGAGTTACCTTCTTTAGAAGTCGTGACAATTGCTCTGATCATTTTGAAAAGTTTGCCGCCAAAAATGTATTTTCCAATGAATGAAGTCGCACAAAATGTGTGTATTTTCCTAAAAATTAAATCGCTAAAAAAGGAGTGTCTTTTCCCATGAATTAATCCACACAAAAACGCAAAAAAACATGAAATCTGCTGAAATAGTTTTTGTTCATATTTGCACAAATTGAGTGTGAGATTGTGTTGGTATATCAGACAATACAGCACGGTATGACGCAAAAATACTTTAAAACTTTTCTATTGATGTTGGTAGCCAGTTTATAACAGCAATAAGGCACCTCAGGGGGTTTGTGGTTTATGGCCAATATACCACTGCTAACGGCTGTATCCAGGAACTCTGCGTTGTGTCGTGTTTAAGAACAGTCCTTAGCCGTGGTACAGCTGTACATAGTCTATCGGTAAATAGCCCACCCATTTTTACCTACCTCATCCCCATACTGTTTTTATTTATTTACTTTTCTGCTCTTTTGCACACCAATATCTCTACCTGTACATGACCATCTGATAATTTATCACTCCAGTGTTATTAATCTGCAAAATTGTAATTATTCGCCTACCTCCTCATGCCTTTTGCACACAATGTATATAGACTCCCCTTTTTTTTCTACTGTGTTATTGACATGTTAATTGTTTACTCCATGTGTAACTCTGTGTTGTCTGTTCACACTGCTATGCTTTATCTTGGCCAGGTCGCAGTTGCAAATGAGAACTTGTTCTCAACTAGCCTACCTGGTTAAATAAAGGTGAAATAAATAAAAATAAAAAATAAAATAAATATAGGCCAATATACCACAGCTAAGGGCTGTATCCAGGAACTCTGCGTTGTGTTGTGCTTAAAAACAGTCCTTAGCCGTGGTACAGTATATAGGCCAATATACCACAGCTAAGGGCTGTATCCAGGAACTCTGCGTTGTGTCGTGCTTAAGAACAGTCCTTAGCCGTGGTACAGTATATAGGCCAATATACCAGAGCTAACGGCTCTATCCAGGAACTCTGCGTTGTGTCGTGCTTAAGAACAGTCCTTAGCCGTGGTACAGTATATTGGCCAATATACCACACCCCCTCTGACATTATTGCTTAATTATACCACTTAGTTATAATATACGGGTCCAGATATAAAAGGTTTTTGTTAAACTTGTTGTGTTCAGGTCTTCTTGGTTCCGGGTTTGTTCTGTTCAGGTTTTCTTGGTTCTGGGTTTGTAATGTTCGGGTCTTTTTGGTTCGGGGTTAGTTCTGTTCAGGTTTTCTTGGTTCTGGGTTAGTTCTGTTCAGGTCTTTTTGGTTCGGGGTTAGTTCTGTTCAGGTTTTCTTGGTTCTGTAATGTTCCGGTCTTCATGGTTTGTTGACTGTGCTGTAGAGAACAGATGGGTTCTCCTCAGATGCTTGTGTTGCTGCGGGTCTGAAGCAGAGAAACAGAAATGAAACAAAGTTTGTGTCCCAAATGGTGGCACCCTATACCTTTTAAAGTGCACTACTTTGACAAGGGCCTGTGGGGCTCACTAAATAAGGAATAGGCTGCCATTTGGAACACAGAAGAACATTTCCTTAAAGCCATCATCAAATCACTCCCACATTATAGACATGTAATTGTATTGAGATGTCCATTGTTGGGTTGGTATTTTGGGGAATAGACAAGTGTTAGGAAATGACATCACTAGTGGTCACTAGGGGTCAACTGTTTTGCATATTGATGACATCTCCTACAATAAACTGCAGCATATGAATGACATTAATGCAGAATATGCTCACCAGGTGGCAGCACTGGGGAGGTTGAATTTCACAGCAGAGTACTGGACATCTTCTTCCTGTTTCTGGGATGGAGGCAGTTGGACGGTGGAGTACAGAGGCACTTCCTGGTTTTTGGAATGAGAGAAGTGGACGCTGGCGTAGTGAATGTCATCCTGGTTGTCTGTGGGGTTGTCTGTAGGGCTCATGGCCAGGCTTGAGACGTTGTCATACACTGGACTAGAGTCTCCCTGATGGGAAGAGAGGACAGACAACATGAGGAAGAAAATGTTCCACAAAGAATACACAGTCATCTTCTGATTCCAACAGATTCACCTGTCCATCGTCTGCTGTGTCTCTTGTGTCAGAGGTGGATTTGGAGGCCTTCTTCCTGTTTTGCACATTAATTAATTAATTAATGAAGTTAACAACAAAACAGACTGCTACGTTTAAATAATGAACAACATGATAATGTGCATTTTCACTCACCTGAACCACATGAGTCCAGAGAGACAGAGGATGAGAACCAGAACAACCACTATGATTCCTACAGCTGCAGTCAGAACTGAGGTTTGTTTCCCTATAATATAATACAGATGATATGAGTACATGGCATCATATAATAAACTACACTATAATACAGGACATTAATGCAATACTTGTTAAGGGATCTTATAACCCAATGTAGTTATAGTTATAAATATATAGTTGTAGTTATAAATATACTAATATAGTTATAAACTAAGGTGTAATAATCCAAAGTATAGTGAGATTAGATTGAAACATGTAGTTTTGTATTGAATATGTAACTTTACCTGCTACAATGATCATCAGAGCTGTAGAGTTATTAGATGATATTATATTCTCAGCTTCACAGTAATATTCTCCTCTGTCCTCAGAGATGATGTTAGTGATGTTGTAACTCTGTCCTGATGCTTTTGGTGAGGTTACGTTCTTCTTGTACCAGGTGTATTTGTCCACAGGTGGGTTGGCATCACAGCTGCAGGTCAGAGTCACTGAACTGCCCTCCACTATTTCACCAGAGGGACTGACTGATACTGAGGTGTTCTTTGGAGCATCTAGTAAAGGAGAATTTGTCAGAGGGTTATAAAGGTGCAATTACAACCTCACATGACATATCAAAATCTGTGAAGCCAGACTATTAAAAATAGAATCCACTAATACAAAACATTAACAGGAACACATGTGATACTGAGCTGGACTTTACTCACATTTCACATCCATGTTGATTGACTCAGACCTCCCTGTTTTAATCGCATTCCAGGCCTCACAGTAGTACTCTCCAGTGTCAGATGACTTGATAAGATAGAAGACGTGATGTGGTCCTGTGTTCACATTGGAGAACTGATAGTGACCTCCATTCTTCTTGTACCAGGTGTAACTCTGCACAGGTGGGTTGGCATCACTGCTGCAGGTCAGAGTCACTGAACTGCCCTCCACTATTTCACCAGAGGGACTGACTGACACTGAAGTGTTCCTTGGACCATCTGGTGTTGAAGATGACAGAACAAATAAGAACTCATATACCATGTAAGGAAGCAAGAGATGATGTAAATTAGTAGAGATTAGTATATCACACTGACATGTAGAACCATGTATTAGAGAGATGATGTAAATTAGTACAGATTAGTATATTACACTGACATGTAGAACCATGTATTACAGAGATGATGTAAATTAGTAGAGATTAGTATATTACACTGACATGTAGAACCATGTATTACAGAGATGATGTAAATGAGTAGAGCTTAGTATATTACACTGACATGTAGAACCATGTATTACAGAGATGATGTAAATTAGGAGAGATTAGTATATTACACTGACATGTAGAACCATGTATTGCAGAGATGATATCAATGACTTTCACTGTAGATATATCAACACTCCATGTACTCACATCTGACAGTGAGAGTCTCTTCTGGAGAGAGGATTCTCTCTAAGCCTTCTAAAGCACAGGAGTAGTTCCCTGCATCCTCACTGCTGACTGGGTCTAGGATCAGGATGTTATAACTGGTGACTGGGTCTAGGATCAGGCTGTTATAACTGGTGACTGGGTCTAGGATCAGGCTGTTATAACTGGTGACTGGGTCTAGGATCAGGCTGTTATAACTGGTGATTGGGTTGGTCAGACTTTGTCCGTTCTTGTACCAGATGTAGGTGGGGTTGAGACCGACTGCACATTGGGTTCTACATCTCAGTGTGACTCTCTCCCCCTCTGACACAGACGTAGGATCCATCTCCAACAGGATATCTAAGAGGAAACATCAGTCATATTTGACTCCAGACAGGCTTGTCATGTGATTAGACTTGTCCTATTACAGTAACAACTGTAGGTGAAGTATTACCTGTGACAGTCAACATCACACCAGGAAGACCAGAAAATCTCCCCTCATCTGTTGTTATTATTCTAAATTTGTATTCAGCTGAGTCCTTCTCCGTCAGGTGTGTTATTGTCATGGTGTGGTGTTTCTCTGTTTTCCTATTGTACTGCACACGACCTGCAGACTCTGGATATGAACTGAGATCTACAGGGTGTTTCTGTGTAAACCAGAATGAACCTTGTTCTATATAACTAGTGGGATGAGTGTAAGAGCAGGATATGTCCACTGTGGAGCCCTTCAAGACACAGATTCTCCTCTTGGTGTAAGTCACCCTCCAGCAGTTGTGACCCTGATTACCTGAAAATACATTCAATAGTTTTGTTCAGATATACCTTGAAGTTAGAAAATTGCCTTACTTTGTTATAAAGAAAGGTTAGCTACAAATGATCCCAATAGAATCCAGACTCACACACTGCAGGAGAGCGGAGATCCTCATGGCCTTTAACAGCACAGGAGTAACTTTCTGTTTCAGAACTCCAGACAGAGTGTTGTTGGGAAGTGAGCCAAGCAAGAGACTGTCCATTCCTGTACCAGATGTAGGTGGGGTTACCAGTCAGAGTACAGGTGGTGCTACAGGTCAGTGTCCTCTTCCCTGCCTCTGTGTCAGTAGTCACCTTCACCTGCAGGTCTGAATGAGATCATATAAAAACACACTTTCTGGTTTCCAAAATGACTCTACCAGACTTAAATATAACACAGTCTAACCTGTGGGATATATGGTAGTGCAAGGCAGGTCCACTGATGGTATCAAGGAACAGATGCCTCTACTGGTGTAGGTCACCTTTAAGCAGCTCAGAGAAGAAGTATCTGGAACAAATGATGAAGCACATGATGATGATGATGATGATGATGATGATGATGGTGAAGATGGTGATGATATTAGCTTATTTGTATGATTCTCAGTATGACTAACATGTTAGATAGTAATGAGCTATAGTTACTTATAAATCAGTAATCTGAATTGACTGAAAATATCAAGTCTGTTTACCATAAGAGAGGAAATCTCTGGAGGTAAATCACCAAACTCACCCACTGTGACTTTGGAAGAGCTGAGTTTGTCATGGCCTCTTAAGGCACAGGAGTAGCTGTCAGAACCTCCTCTACTGACTGAGTATTGATACTGGGGAGAGGAGTCAGAAAATAGCTCTTCTCCATTCTTGTACCAGATGTAGGTGGGGTTGGGGATTTCAGTCAGAGTACAAGTGGTGCTACATGTCAGTATAACCCATGATCCTTCTGTCACTGTGCCAGGAGTCACCTTCACCTGCAGGTCTGAATGAAGAGAGAATAACAACATAAAATAACAAACCTCATCATTTCAACCTACTACAACTAGAGATAAAGTAGGGACAGTATATCATAATGTTCTGTAAGTATAGTATTACCAGTATATCATCATGTTCTGTAAGTGTAGTATTACCAGTATATCATAATGTTCTGTAAGTGTAGTATTACCAGTATATCATAATGTTCTGTAAGTGTAGTATTACCAGTATATCATCATGTTCTGTAAGTGTAGTATTACCAGTATATCATCATGTTCTGTAAGTGTAGTATTACCTGTGACAGTCAGAGTTGTTCCTGGGAAACTATGACCCCATTCAATGCTGTATGTTTTAAAAGTGAAGCGATACTCAGCTGAGTCCTCCTCTCTCAGATCTGTGATTCTCAGGGTGAAGGGACCTCTGTATGTTCCAGTGTATTCCACACGACCTGCATACCCTGGGTCTGTGGTTAGGTCTTCAGGGGTCGACTTATCACTTCTAAACCAGAAAGTTGATGTGGTGGAATAATAACCAACATAAGTACAGGATATGTCCACTGTTGACCCCTTCAAGACACAGATTCTCCTCTTGGTGTAAGTCACTCTGCTGCAGCTCTGACCCTGAACACCTGAAACACAGTGACATAACAAGAGGTCAATTGGATTGTGTTCTCAGTTCTTTCTAGAAATGCTCAAAGTTCTCAAGTTCTCATAGTGAAACCAACACACAGTATAATGTATTAAATGAACACTCACACACTGCAGGAGAGTGGAGATCCTCATGGCCTTTTACAGCACAGGAATAACTGGCATCATAGTCATTATAGACTGAGTATTTGTACTGGGGGGAGGTACTCTCATCTAGATGTTGTCCGTTCTTGTACCAGATGTAGGTGGGGTTACCAGTCAGAGGACAGCTGGTGGTGCTACAGGTCAGTGTCTTCCATGTTGCCCACCATGTAGGAGTCACCTTCACCTGCAGGTCTGGAGTAGACAACATCAACCTGAATCACCTGTTGTCTAGTGTCGTCACATGATGCAATACATTTACCCTGAAGAAGGTGATGTCGAAACGTTGGTGTTTTTTATCCAATAAATGACTGAGAGGTTATACATATGGAGTGTGACTCTCTTTGTTGTTACAGCTTCCAGTTTATTCTCCGTTAGTCAGCACCTCTACACTAAATCATTTTCTGTTCGCCAGCTCATTATTTGTATTAGATTAATAAAAATCAACACAATTTCCAGACCTAAAGGGGCAATGAAGATTAAACAGAACATCAGACAATAGAATGTTACCTGTAACAGACAGAGTGACTCCAGGACTGCCAGTATATAGAATGTTACCTGTTACAGACAGAGTGACTCCAGGACTGCCAGTATATAGAATGTTACCTGTTACAGACAGAGTGACTCCAGGACTGCCAGTATACAGAATGTTACCTGTTACAGACAGAGTGACTCCAGGACTGCCAGTATATAGAATGTTACCTGTTACAGACAGAGTGACTCCAGGACTGACAGTATACAGAATGTTACCTGTTACAGACAGAGTGACTCCAGGACTGCCAGTATATAGAATGTTACCTGTTACAGACAGAGTGACTCCAGGACTGCCAGTATATAGAATGTTACCTGTTACAGACAGAGTGACTCCAGGACTGCCAGTATATAGAATGTTACCTGTAACAGACAGAGTGACTCCAGGACTGCCAGTATATAGAATGTTACCTGTTACAGACAGAGTGACTCCAGGACTGCCAGTATATAGAATGTTACCTGTTACAGACAGAGTGACTCCAGGACTGCCAGTATACAGAATGTTACCTGTTACAGACAGAGTGACTCCAGGACTGCCAGTATATAGAATGTTACCTGTTACTCCAGACAGAGTGACTCCAGGACTGCCAGTATATAGAATGTTACCTGTTACAGACAGAGTGACTCCAGGACTGCCAGTATATAGAATGTTACCTGTTACAGACAGAGTGACTCCAGGACTGCCAGTATATAGAATGTTACCTGTTACAGACAGAGTGACTCCAGGACTGCCAGTATACAGAATGTTACCTGTTACAGACAGAGTGACTCCAGGACTGCCAGTATATAGAATGTTACCTGTTATAGACAGAGTGACTCCAGGACTGACAGTATACAGAATGTTACCTGTTACAGACAGAGTGACTCCAGGACTGCCAGTATACAGAATGTTACCTGTTACAGACAGAGTGACTCCAGGACTGCCAGTATATAGAATGTTACCTGTTACAGACAGAGTGACTCCAGGACTGCCAGTATATAGAATGTTACCTGTTACAGACAGAGTGACTCCAGGACTGCCAGTATATAGAATGTTACCTGTAACAGACAGAGTGACTCCAGGACTGCCAGTATATAGAATGTTACCTGTAACACACAGAGTGACTCCAGGACTGCCAGTATATAGAATGTTACCTGTTACAGACAGAGTGACTCCAGGACTAACAGGATATCTCCCTCTGGTCTGATCTGTTATAAAGCTGAACATGTACGTAGCTGAGTCACTCTCTCTCAGGTCTGTGATTGTCAGGGTGTGGCCATTCTTCTTATCTCTATGGTACATCACACGACCTTTGTAGTCTGGGTCACCACTCAGACTAACAGGATTCCCCTCAGCATTATTTGTTATGAACCAGAAGGTTGATGTGACGATATAACCACTGGGATATGTGTAAGAGCAGGACATCTCCACTGTTGACCCCTTCAAGGTACAGATACTCTGAGTGGTGTATGTAACACTCCAGCCATTCTGACCCAGTGCCACTGAAACACAGACATCACAAGTACGTTACATTAAGTTCAAGGTCTTTTGACTCACACTAACACTTTGTTCCATAGTTGCTGAGTTGAGACATTGATACTCTTTGGTTGAGTGTGAATGGAAACCACAGATAAGCTTCACTCAGTGAGGTGTGAAAGACAACTGTTTAAAATGGAGTGGAGACGCCAAATGTGTCGCCAGTAGAACATAAAAATGGTTATGCTTTTAGAAAATTCTGTAGACTGATAAACAGATCAGCTTAAAGATAAGAATGAGACCATACCTGCTACAGACCAGAGAAAGACCACCAACACACTTCCTGCTGTTCTCAAGGCCATTGTTGCATCTCCCACCCTGCAGTCTTAGAAACATAAACAACGACTCACTCTATAGCTGGTAAATAACTCCACCTGATACATTGAAGTATAAACTGTAAATGGGGTACAGGGCCTCATTACTGAAAATGAACCAGGCTCATATTGTGTTGTGTTGTATTGTGCTATATGGTTGTCTATGTGAATACTGTCTGTCTGTAATGTGTGTGATGTGTTGCATGTCTGTCTACATCTGTCTATTTAAGATGACATGATGTATGATGTAAAACAATGTCCTAATGGATACAGTAAAGTCATCATCATTATCATCATCAACAAAAACAACAACAATCGCTTATCGAACAGATCTGTATTACTGTACTTCTACATTGATCGTTCTGAAGCTGTTTTAGTCTCAGAACCACAAATATAGGAGGATAAATGTTCCATCCTTTACGATCCGTCAAGCTGTACAGCAGCCTAAAGACTGACCACCAGGTTGAATGATAGCTGCTATCACCAAGCTGTGAGGATAAACAGCAAGTGACACACACACACACACACACTTTTTTTAGGGGGGTAGCTCAGCTTCAATATTGCAGATAGATTGTGGCTTCAATCAATGAAATTGTCTGAATCTTTTCCAATTCCCTATTTATAATTTTTGTAAATATATACAATATATATCAAATATAAATATATATATACATTATATTTAATATATATTAATATATATACAGTATACATCATATATGTCATATAAACTCAGCAAAAAAAGAAAAGTCCCTTTTTCAGGACCCTGTCTTTCAAAGATAACTTCTAATAACTTCACAGATCTTCATTGTAAAGGGTTTAAACACTGTTTCCTATGCTTGTTCAATGAACCATAAACAATTAATCAACATGCACCTGTGGAATGGTCGTTAAGACACTAACAGCTTACATACTATAGGCAATTAAAGTCACAGTTATGAAAACTTAGGACACTAAAGAGGCCTTTCTATTGACTCTGAAAAACACCAAAAGAAAGATGCCCAGGGTCCCTGCTCATCTGCGTGAACGTGCCTTAGGCATGCTGCAAGGAGGCATGAGGACTGCAGATGTGGCCAGGGCAATAAATTGCAATGTCCGTACTGTGAGACGCCTAAGACAGCACTACAGGAAGACAGGATGGACAGCTGATCATCCTCGCAGTGGCAGACCACGTGTAACAACACCTGCACAGGATCGGTACAATCGAACATCACACCTGCAGGACAGGTAAAGGATGGCAACAACAACTGCCCGAGTTACACCAGGAATGAACAATCCCTCCATCAGTGCTCAGACTGTCTGCAATAGGCTGAGAGAGGCTGGACTGAGGGCTTGTAGGCCTGTCGTAAGGCAGGTCCTCACCAGACATCACCAGCAACAACGTCGCCTATGGGCACAAACCCACCGTCGCTGGACCAAACAGGACTGGCAAAAAGAGCTCTTCACTGACGAGTCGTGGTTTTGTATCAACAGGGTTGATGGTCTCATTCGCGTTCATCGTCAAAGGACTGAGCGTTACACCGAGGCCTGTACTCTGGAACGGGATCTGACACACTGGGTAGATGAACAAGGTGTTTATCTTTCATTTGAGGTATTGGACTTGTTAATGTGTGGAGGTTAAATATTTCTAAGAATATTTTTGTATTCCCTGCGCCACTGTTTCAGCTGAACGGGAGGGTGGAGTTCCTGTAGGGGAACCTATAGGCTTAAGGGAAGACATCCTGCTCCAAAAATAGCCTTGTTACTTGTGGGGACCTGTGAAATGCACCCACTTGTCCAACTTTGTTTTACAGTCCTTGTCAGGACTTCTGGTCCACACAAGGATAGTAAAACCATACAAACGCACGCGCGCACGCACACACACACACACACACACACACATTGACTGTGGTTTAGGACTGCATTATTCTATGTGTGGTGAGGTCTCTTGTGAATAGGAAGCATTTCAGTGTAAATTGAAAATGGATGAAAGTCAGCACAGTTATATTTCTTATGTTGAGGAGTGGACCTACATTTTTAAACAGGCAAAATGTGACTAAATCCCATCACTCCTCATCAGCTGCATCATAGTGCTACTGAAGGTTCCAGTGTTCTAGACAATAGCTCCTCCTACTGGCATCTCAACATTACTGCAGCCTCCTCTCATCAAACATTGTCCTTATACATTTGGGCAGTAATATAATGCCACGGTGATATTCTGTTACACTGAATGTGTCCCAAATGGCACCCTATGTGCCCTGGTTAAAAGTAGTACACTATTTAGGGAATAGGGTGCCATTTGGGACACAGACACTGTTGGCCATTGTGTTTAGTACTGGTACCTAATAATAATGTCCTCAATGATGTTGGGTCAATAACAACATAATAAACTAATGAAACACAGCACTGGCTAGTACTTGACCAAGTCACATTTAACACACAAACACTGATATCTATAGTAGTATTAGCCACTATCATATTCTGTTACACTGTTGACCCTTATGTACAGCAGAGGAGGCTGGTGATAGAAGGAGATGGTGCTGCAGTGGATGCTATTTTGTGTTTTTTATGCTGGTCTTAACTTTTTTAGTTCTTAATGTCTCTGCCATCATTTCCTATGGCCGAAACAGCTTCTAAACATCAGAACAGTGATCACTAAACTTGATTTGGATGAACATGTCTACTTCAACGAGTCTGCAACTTTGGACATTCTGCTTACTCCGGACCAGACCCTGATCCCCGGCAACAGAGAGTCAAGCGAGCAGGCATCCTGACGAGATTACGTCGGTCATCAAATAGACCCCCAAATAGACCAACATATTGGAAGAGCTCGAGACTCTCCTGTCAACAGGACCTGAATAACTGTAATATATGTTTCTCAGAGTCGTGGCTGAACGAGGACATATACATCTTGTTGATTTGTCTACACTCTTAGAAAACAAATGGTGCTATTTGGAACCTTAGAGGGTTATTTGGCTCTCCACATAGGATAACACTTTGAAGAACCCTTTATCTTTCCAGGTAGAACATTTTTGGATTCCATGTAGAACCATTTCCACAGAGGGTTCTACATGGAACACAAAAAGGTTCTACCTGGAACCAAAAATAATTCTATCTAGAACCAAAAAGGGTGCTCCTCTTTTTCATCCTCACCTGTGCAACTAGGGGCAACAAAACTCTAGTTCACCTATACTCTACACATGCATAAAAAGCCCTCCCTTTGGCAAATCAGACCATATCTTTATCCTCCTGCTTCCTGCCTACAAGCAAAAACAAACAGGATGTACCAGAGACACGCTCAATACAGAAGTGGTCCGATCAGGTGGATGCTCAGCTACAGGACTGTTTCACTAGCACAGACTGGAATATGTTCCGGGATTCATCCAATAACATTGAGGAATTGATCACGTCATTCACCACTTCATTAATAAGTTTATCGCCGACATTGTCACCACAGTGACCTACAGACGTACCAACCAGAAGCCATGGATTACAGGCAACATCTGCACAGAGCTAAAGGCTGGAGCTTCCGCTTTCAAGGAACGGGACACTAATCCGGACGGTTAAAGAAATTCTGCTATGACCTCCGATGAGCAATCAAACCGTAAACGCATCAATACAGGACTAAGGCTGAATCCTACTCTGGTGGCTCTGAAGCGAGAAGCATGTGGCTGGGCTTGCAAACTATCATGGATTACAAAGGGAAATCCAGCCGCGAGCTGCCCAGTGACACAAGACCACCAGACGAGCTACAGTAAGTTACGTCTATGCTCACTTAGTCTATTATCGCTCCTGATGCCTAGTCACTTTACCCCTCCCTATGGGGCAGCAGGTAGCCTAGCGGTTAAGAGCGTTGGGCCAGTAAAGGTTGCTGTTTTGACTTCCTGAACTGGCAAAAGCAGTAAATTGTGCAGTTCTGCCCTTGATCAAGGCAGTTAACCCACAACAACAACTGCTCCCGGGCATCAATTACGTCCATTTATACAGCCCCACGCACCTCTCTGATTCAGAGGGGTTGAATTAAATGTAGAAGACACATTTCAGTTGAATGCATTCAGTTGTGCAACTGACTAGGTATCCCCCTTTCCCTTATATGTTTGTACACAAACACCTCATTACCTCGTAACCCTGCACATCAACTCGGTACAGTGAAACAGACATGTAATTTTTACTCGTTATTGATATTAGTTATTCACTCTGTATTCATTCCTTGTGTCACTATTTCCCTCAAAACATTCATACAGTGTAAGTATTCAGACCCATTTACCTATTTTGACATTTTGTTACGTTACAGCCTTATTCTAAAATGGATTAAATAAACAATTTCCCTCATCATTCTAAACACAATACACCATAAAGACAAATCATAATCTGTTTTTTGAATTTACATAAGTATACATAACCTTTGTTATGAGACTCGAAATTGAGCTCAGGTGCATCCTGTTCCCATTCATTATCTTTCAAATGTGATTGGAGTCCACCTGTGGTGAATTCAATTGATTGGACATGATTTGAAAGTAAATGTCAGAGCAAAAAGCAAGCCATGACGTCGAAGAAATTGTCCGTAGAGCTCCGAGACAGGATTGGGTCTTGGCAAAGAACTCGGGAAGGGTATCAAAAAGTCTGCACTATTGAAGGTCCCCAAGAACACAGTGGCCTCCATCATTCTTAAATGGAAGAATGGAGCAATCGGGGGAGAAGGGCCTTGGTCAGGTAGGTGACCAAGAACCCGATGGTCACTCTGACAGAGCTCCAGTGTTCCTCTGTGGAGATGGGAGAACCTTCCAGAAGGACAACCATCTCTGCAGCACTCCACCAATCAGGCCTTTATGGTCGAGTGGCCAGATGGAAGCCACTCCTCAGTAAAAGGCACATGACAGCAAGCTTGAACCTTGCCTAAAGGCACCTAAATGAGATTCTCTGGTCTGATGAATCCAAGATGGAACTCTTTGGCCTGAATAGCCAAGTGTCACGTCTGGAGGTAACCTGGCACATCCCTACGATGAAGCATGGTGGTGGCAGCATAATGCTGTGGGGATTTTTCAGCAGCAGGGACTGGTAGACTAGTCAGGATCGAGGGAAAGATGAACGGAGCGAAGTACAGAGAGATCCGTGATGAAATCCTGCTCCAGACCATGCATTACCTTCCAACAAGACAATGGCACTAAGCACATAGCCAAGACAACGCAGGAGTGGCTTTGGGACAAGTCTCTGAATGTCCTTTAGTGGCCCATCCAGAGGCAGGACATACCTGATGGAACATCTCTGGAGAGACCTGAAAATAGCTGTGCAGCTACGCTCCCCATCCAACCTGACAGAGCTTGAGAGGATCTGCAGAGAAGAATGAGAGAAACTCCCCAAATTCAAGTTTGCTAAGCTTGTTGCATCATACACAAGAAGACTCAAGGCTGTAATTGCTGACAAGGTGCTTCAACAAAGTACTGAGTAAAAGGTCTTAATACTTATGGAAATGTGATTTTTCAGTTTAAATTTTTTTATAAATGTGCAAAAATGTAAATGTACATTTCAACCCACCATCACTGTGTCTCATGTTAATACTACTCCTAAACACAACCCACGATCACTGTGTCTCATGTTAATACTACTCCTAAACACAGCCCACCATCACTGTGTCTCTTGTTAATACTACTCCTAAACACAACCCACCATCACTGTGTCTCATGTTAATACTACTCCTAAACACAGCCCACCATCACTGTGTCTCTTGTTAATACTACTCCTAAACACAACCCACCATCACTGTGTCTCATGTTAATACTACTCCTAAACACAACCCACCATCACTGTGTCTCATGTTAATACTACTCCTAAACACAACCCACCATCACTGTGTCTCTTGTTAATACTACTCCTAAACACAACCCACCATCACTGTGTCTCTTGTTAATACTACTCCTAAACACAACCCACCATCACTGTGTCTCTTGTTAATACTACTCCTAAACACAACCCACCATCACTGTGTCTCTTGTTAATACTACTCCTAAACACAACCCACCATCACTGTGTCTCTTGTTAATACTACTCCTAAACACAGCCCACCATCACTGTGTCTCTTGTTAATACTACTCCTAAACACAACCCACCATCACTGTGTCTCTTGTTAATACTACTCCTAAACACAACCCACCATCACTGTGTCTCATGTTAATACTACTCCTAAACACAACCCACCATCACTGTGTCTCATGTTAATACTACTCCTAAACACAACCCACCATCACTGTGTCTCATAATATTAATACTACTCCTAAACACAACCCACAATCACTGTCTCATGTTAATACTACTCCTAAACACAACCCACCATCACTGTCTCATGTTAATACTACTCCTACACAACCCACCATCACTGTGTTTAGGTTAATACTATACCTAAACACAACCCACCATCACTGTGTCTCATGTTAATACTACTCCTAAAAACAACCCACCATCACTGTCTCATGTTCATACTACTCCTAAACACAACCCACCATCACTGTGTCTCATGTTAATACTACTCCTAAACACAACCCACCATCACTGTGTCTCATGTTAATACTACTCCTAAACACAACCCACCATCACTGTGTCTCATGTTAATACTACTCCTAAACACAACCCACCATCACTGTCTCATGTTCATACTACTCCTAAACACAACCCACCATCACTGTCTCATGTTCATACTACTCCTAAACACAACCCACCATCACTGTGTCTCATGTTAATACTACTCCTAAACACAACCCACCATCACTGTCTCATGTTCATACTACTCCTAAACACAACCCACCATCACTGTCTCATGTTCATACTACTCCTAAACACAACCCACCATCACTGTGTCTCATGTTAATACTACTCCTAAACACAACCCACCATCACTGTGTCTCATGTTAATACTACTCCTAAACACAACCCACCATCACTGTGTCTCATGTTAATACTACTCCTAAACACAACCCACCATCACTGTGTCTCATGTTAATACTACTCCTAAACACAACCCACCATCACTGTGTCTCATGTTAATACTACTCAAAAACACAACCCACCATCACTGTCTCATGTTAATACTACTCCTAAACACAACCCACCATCACTGTGTCTCTTGTTAATACTACTCCTAAACACAACCCACCATCACTGTGTCTCATGTTAAATCTACTCCTAAACACAACCCACCATCACTGTGTCTCATGTTAATACTACTAAACACAACCCACACTGTGTCTCATGTTAAACCTAAACACAACCCACCATCACTGTGTTTAGGTTAATACTACTCCTAAACACAACCCACCATCACTGTGTCTCATGTTAATACTACTCCTAAACACAACCCACCATCACTGTGTCTCTTGTTAATACTACTCCTAAACACAGCCCACCATCACTGGGTCTCTTGTTAATACTACTCCTAAACACAGCCCACCATCACTGTGTCTCTTGTTAATACTACTCCTAAACACAGCCCACCATCACTGTGTCTCTTGTTAATACTACTCCTAAACACAACCCACCATCACTGTGTCTCTTGTTAATACTACTCCTAAACACAGCCCACCATCACTGTGTCTCTTGTTAATACTACTCCTAAACACAACCCACCATCACTGTGTCTCTTGTTAATACTACTCCTAAACACAACCCACCATCACTGTGTCTCATGTTAATATACTCCTAAACACAACCCACCATCACTGTGTCTCATGTTAATACTACTCCTAAACACAACCCACCATCACTGTGTCTCATGTTAATACTACTCCTAAACACAACCCACCATCACTGTGTCTCATGTTAATACTACTCCTAAACACAACCCACCATCACTGTCTCATGTTAATACTACTCCTAAACACAACCCACCATCACTGTGTCTCATGTTAATACTACTCCTAAACACAACCCACCATCACTGTCTCATGTTAATACTACTCCTAAACACAACCCACCATCACTGTGTCATGTTAATACTACTCCTAAACACAACCCACCATCACTGTCTCATGTTCATACTACTCCTAAACACAACCCACCATCACTGTGTCTCATGTTAATACTACTCCTAAACACAACCCACCATCACTGTGTCATGTTAATACTACTCCTAAACACAACCCACCATCACTGTCTCATGTTAATACTACTCCTAAACACAACCCACCATCACTGTGTCTCATGTTAATACTACTCCTAAACACAACCCACCATCACTGTCTCATGTTAATACTACTCCTAAACACAACCCACCATCACTGTGTCTCATGTTCATACTACTCCTAAACACAACCCACCATCACTGTGTCTCATGTTAATACTACTCCTAAACACAACCCACCATCACTGTCTCATGTTCATACTACTCCTAAACACAACCCACCATCACTGTGTCTCATGTTAATACTAAACACAACCCACCATCAAACACAACCCACCATCACTGTCTCATGTTAATACTACTCCTAAACACAACCCACCATCACTGTGTCTCATGTTAATACTACTCCTAAACACAACCCACCATCACTGTGTCTCATGTTAATACTACTCCTAAACACAACCCACCATCACTGTGTCTCATGTTAATACTACTCAAAAACACAACCCACCATCACTGTGTCTCATGTTAATACTACTCCTAAACACAACCCACCATCACTGTGTCTCTTGTTAATACTACTCCTAAACACAACCCACCATCACTGTGTCTCATGTTAATACTACTCCTAAACACAACCCACCATCACTGTGTCTCATGTTAATACTACTCCTACACAACCCACCATCACTGTGTGTTAATAGGTCCTAAACACAACCCACCATCACTGTGTCTTTGTTAATACTACTCCTAAACACAACCCACCATCACTGTGTCTCATGTTAATACTACTCCTAAACACAACCCACCATCACTGTGTCTCCTGTTAATACTACTCCTAAACACAGCCCACCATCACTGTGTCTCTTGTTAATACTACTCCTAAACACAGCCCACCATCACTGTGTCTCTTGTTAATACTACTCCTAAACACAGCCCACCATCACTGTGTCTCTTGTTAATACTACTCCTAAACACAACCCACCATCACTGTGTCTCTTGTTAATACTACTCCTAAACACAACCCACCATCACTGTGTCTCTTGTTAATACTACTCCTAAACACAACCCACCATCACTGTGTCTCATGTTAATACTACTCCTAAACACAACCCACCATCACTGTGTCTCAAATACTACTCCTAAACACAACCCACCATCACTGTGTCTCATGTTAATACTTGTTAACTGTGTCTCATGTTAATACTACTCCTAAACACAACCCACCATCACTGTGTCTCATGTTAACTAAACACAACCCACCATCACTGTGTCTCATGTTAATACTACTCCTAAACACAACCCACCATCACTGTGTCTCATGTTAATACTACTCCTAAACACAACCCACCATCACTGTCTCTAATATGTTAATACTACTCCTAAACACAACCCACCATCACTGTCTCATGT